>NC_047111.1:92878932-93178932 GCF_902500255.1 Thalassophryne amazonica
CAGAGAAACTCACAGTAACGACCAGGTGGACGATAGATAATAACAATAAAACTGGTTTTTGGGACTTCCAATTTGGATGGAAAAGACTAAGAGACAAGCTTTCAAATGAATTAAAGCTCTGTCTAGGTTTTTGATTAATTAATAAGCTGGAATGGAAGATTGCTGCTAATCCTCCGCCCCGGCCCGTACTACGAGCATTCTGACAGTTAGTGTGACTCGGGGGTGTTGACTCATTTAAACTAACATATTCATCCTGCTGTAACCAGGTTTCTGTTAGGCAGAATAAATCTATACGTTGATCAATTATTATATCATTTACCAACAGGGACTTAGAAGAGAGAGACCTAATGTTTAATAGACCACATTTAACTGTTTTAGTCTGTGGTGCAGTTGAAGGTGCTATATTATTTTTTCTTTTTGAATTTTTTTGCTTAAATAGATTTTTGCTGGTTATTGGTGGTCTGGGAGCAGGCACCGTCTCTACGGGGATGGGGTAATGAGGGGATGGCAGGGGGAGAGAAGCTGCAGAGAGGTGTATAAGACCACAGCTCTGCCTCCTGGTCCCAACGCTAGACAGTCACAGTTTAGAGGATCCAAGAAAATTGGCCAGATTTCTAGAAATGAGAGCTGCTCCATCTAAAGTGGGATGGATGCCGTCTCTCCTAACAAGACCAGGTTTTCCCCAGAAGCTTTGCCAATTATCTATGAAGCCCACCTCATTTTTTGGACACCACTCAGACAGCCAGCAATTCAAGGAGAACATGCGGCTAAACATATCACTCCCGGTCTGATTGGGGAGGGGCCCAGAGAAGACAACAGAGTCCGACATTGTTTTTGCAAAGTTACACACCGATTCAATGTTAATCTTAGTGACCTCCGATTGGCGTAACCGAGTGTCATTACTGCCGACGTGAATTACAATCTTACCAAATTTACGCTTAGCCTTAGCCAGCAATTTCAAATTTCCTTCAATGTCACCTGCTCTGGCCCCCGGAAGACAATTGACAATGGTTGCTGGTGTCGCTAACTTCACATTTCTCAAAACAGAGTCGCCAATAACCGGAGTTTGATCCTCGGCGAGTGTATCGTCGAGTGGGGAAAAACGGTTAGAGATGTGAACGGGTTGACTGTGTACACGGGGCTTCTGTTTAGGGCTACGCTTCCTCCTCACAGTCACCCAGTCAGCCTGCTTTCCCGACTGCCCGGGATCTGCCAGGGGGGAACTAACGGCGGCTAAGCCACCTTGGTCCGCACCGACTACAGGGGCCTGGCTAGCTGTAGAATTTTCCACGGTGCGGAGCCGAGTCTCCAATTCGCCCAGCCTGGCCTCCAAAGCTACGAATAAGCTGCACTTATTACAAGTACCATTACTGCTAAAGGAGGCCAAGGAACAACTAAACATTTCACAACCAGAGCAGAAAAGTGCGGGAGAGACAGGAGAAGCCGCCATGCTAAATCGGCTAAGAGCTAGTAGCTACGCAACCTAGCGGATTCCTAAAAACACGCAAAGTGAATAATGTATAAATAATTTAGAGGTGATTCAGCAGAAGGAGTGCTTTAGTTAAGGCACCAAACAGGCCATGAAGCAGCACAAGTAACGCACGGCAACAGCGAACGCACGACAACGGTGCAAAAATAAAATAAAAATCCACTAGACAGGCTGTGGAGCAGCACAGGTAACACACGACAACAGTGCTAAAAAATAAAATAAAAATCCACTAGACAGGCTGTGGAGCAGCACAGGTAACGCACGACAACAGTGGTAAAAAATAAAATAAAAATCCACTGGACAGGCTGTGGAGCAGCACAGGTAACACACGACAACAGTGCTAAAAAATAAAATAAAAATCCACTAGACAGGCTGTGGAGCAGCACAGATAACACACGACAACAGTGGTAAAAAATAAAATAAAAATCCACTGGACAGGCTGTGGAGCAGCACAGGTAACACACGACAACAGTGCTAAAAAATAAAATAAAAATCCACTAGACAGGCTGTGGAGCAGCACAGGTAACGCACGACAACAGTGGGTAAAAAATAAATAAAAATCCACTGGACAGGCTGTGGAGCAGCACAGGTAACACACGACAACAGTGCTAAAAAATAAAATAAAAATCCACTAGACAGGCTGTGGAGCAGCACAGATAACACACGACAACAGTGGTAAAAAATAAAATAAAAATCCACTGGACAGGCTGTGGAGCAGCACAGGTAACACACGACAACAGTGCTAAAAAATAAAATAAAAATCCACTGGACAGGCTGTGGAGCAGCACAGGTAACACACGACAACAGTGCTAAAAAATAAAATAAAAATCCACTGGACATGGGTCCAATTGATGCAAGACTCTGCCAATCAATCAATCAATCAATTTTTTTTTATATAGCGCCAAATCACAACAAACAGTTGCCCCAAGGCGCTTTATATTGTAAGGCAAGGCCATACAATAATGATGTAAAACCCCAACGGTCAAAACGACCCCCTGTGAGCAAGCACTTGGCTACAGTGGGAAGGAAAAACTCCCTTTTAACAGGAAGAAACCTCCAGCAGAACCAGGCTCAGGGAGGGGCAGTCTTCTGCTGGGACTGGTTGGGGCTGAGGGAGAGAACCAGGAAAAAGATATGCTGTGGAGGGGAGCAGAGATCGATCACTAATGATTAAATGCAGAGTGGTGCATACAGAGCAAAAAGAGAAAGAAACAGTGCATCATGGGAACCCCCCAGCAGTCTACGTCTATAGCAGCATAACTAAGGGATGGTTCAGGGTCACCTGATCCAGCCCTAACTATAAGCTTTAGCAAAAAGGAAAGTTTTAAGCCTAATCTTAAAAGTAGAGAGGGTGTCTGTCTCCCTGATCTGAATTGGCAGCTGGTTCCACAGGAGAGGAGCCTGAAAGCTGAAGGCTCTGCCTCCCATTCTACTCTTACAAACCCTAGGAACTACAAGTAAGCCTGCAGTCTGAGAGCGAAGCGCTCTATTGGGGTGATATGGTACTACGAGGTCCCTAAGATAAGATGGGACCTGATTATTCAAAACCTTATAAGTAAGAAGAAGAATTTTAAATTCTATTCTAGAATTAACAGGAAGCCAATGAAGAGAGGCCAATATGGGTGAGATATGCTCTCTCCTTCTAGTCCCCGTCAGCACTCTAGCTGCAGCATTTTGAATTAACTGAAGGCTTTTTAGGGAACTTTTAGGACAACGTGATAATAATGAATTACAATAGTCCAGCCTAGAGGAAATAAATGCATGAATTAGTTTTTCAGCATCACTCTGAGACAAGACCTTTCTGATTTTAGAGATATTGCGTAAATGCAAAAAAGCAGTCCTACATATTTGTTTAATATGCGCTTTGAATGACATATCCTGATCAAAAATGACTCCAAGATTTCTCACAGTATTACTAGAGGTCAGGGTAATGCCATCCAGAGTAAGGATCTGGTTAGACACCATGTTTCTAAGATTTGTGGGGCCAAGTACAATAACTTCAGTTTTATCTGAGTTTAAAAGCAGGAAATTAGAGGTCATCCATGTCTTTATGTCTGTAAGACATCCTGCAGTTTAGCTAATTGGTGTGTGTCCTCTGGCTTCATGGATAGATAAAGCTGGGTATCATCTGCGTAACAATGAAAATTTAAGCAATACCGTCTAATAATACTGCCTAAGGGAAGCATATATAAAGTGAATAAAATTGGTCCTAGCACAGAACCTTGTGGAACTCCATAATTAACTTTAGTCTGTGAAGAAGATTCCCCATTTACATGAACAAATTGTAATCTATTAGACAAATATGATTCAAACCACCGCAGCGCAGTGCCTTTAATACCTATGGCATGCTCTAATCTCTGTAATAAAATTTATGGTCAACAGTATCAAAAGCAGCACTGAGGTCTAACAGAACAAGCACAGAGATGAGTCCACTGTCCGAGGCCATAAGAAGATCATTTGTAACCTTCACTAATGCTGTTTCTGTACTATGATGAATTCTAAAACCTGACTGAAACTCTTCAAATAGACCATTCCTCTGCAGATGATCAGCTAGCTGTTTTACAACTACCCTTTCAAGAATTTTTGAGAGAAAAGGAAGGTTGGAGATTGGCCTATAATTAGCTAAGATAGCTGGGTCAAGTGATGGCTTTTTAAGTAATGGTTTAATTACTGCCACCTTAAAAGCCTGTGGTACATAGCCAACTAACAAAGATAGATTGATCATATTTAAGATCGAAGCATTAAATAATGGTAGGGCTTCCTTGAGCAGCCTGGTAGGAATGGGGTCTAATAAACATGTTGATGGTTTGGATGAAGTAACTAATGAAAATAACTCAGACAGAACAATCGGAGAGAAAGAGTCTAACCAAATACCGGCATCACTGAAAGCAGCCAAAGATAACGATACGTCTTTGGGATGGTTATGAGTAATTTTTTCTCTAATAGTTAAAATTTTGTTAGCAAAGAAAGTCATGAACTCATTACTAGTTAAAGATAATGGAATACTCAGCTCAATAGAGCTCTGACTCTTTGTCAGCCTGGCTACAGTGCTGAAAAGAAACCTGGGGTTGTTCTTATTTTCTTCAATTAGTGATGAGTAGAAAGATGTCCTAGCTTTACGGAGGGCTTTTTTATAGAGCAACAGACTCTTTTTCCAGGCTAAGTGAAGATCTTCTAAATTAGTGAGACGCCATTTCCTCTCCAACTTACGGGTTATCTGCTTTAAGCTACGAGTTTGAGAGTTATACCATGGAGTCAGACACTTCTGATTTAAAGCTCTCTTTTTCAGAGGAGCTACAGCATTCAAAGTTGTCTTCAATGAGGATGTAAAACTATTGACGAGATACTCTATCTCCCTTACAGAGTTTAGGTAGCTACTCTGCACTGTGTTGTTATATGGCATTAGAGAACATAAAGAAGGAATCATATCCTTAAACCTAGTTACAGCGCTTTCTGAAAGACTTCTAGTGTAATGAAACTTATTCCCTACTGCTGGGTAGTCCATCAGAGTAAATGTAAATGTTATTAAAAAATGATCAGACAGAAGGGAGTTTTCAGGGAATACTGTTAAGTCTTCTATTTCCATACCATAAGTCAGAACAAGATCTAAGATATGATTAAAGTGGTGGGTGGACTCATTTACTTTTTGAGCAAAGCCAATAGAGTCTAATAATAGATTAAATGCAGTGTTGAGGCTGTCATTCTCAGCATCTGTGTGGATGTTAAAATCGCCCACTATAATTATCTTATCTGAGCTAAGCACTAAGTCAGACAAAAGGTCTGAAAATTCACAGAGAAACTCACAGTAACGACCAGGTGGACGATAGATAATAACAAATAAAACTGGTTTTTGGGACTTCCAATTTGGATGGACAAGACTAAGAGACAAGCTTTCAAATGAATTAAAGCTCTGTCTGGGTTTTTGATTAATTAATAAGCTGGAATGGAAGATTGCTGCTAATCCACCGCCCCGGCCCGTGCTACGAGCATTCTGACAGTTAGTGTGACTCGGGGGTGTTGACTCATTTAAACTAACATATTCATCCTGCTGTAACCAGGTTTCTGTTAGGCAGAATAAATCAATATGTTGATCAATTATTATATCATTTACCAACAGGGACTTAGAAGAGAGAGACCTAATGTTTAATAGACCACATTTAACTGTTTTAGTCTGTGGTGCAGTTGAAGGTGCTATATTATTTTTTCTTTTTGAATTTTTATGCTTAAATAGATTTTTGCTGGTTATTGGTAGTCTGGGAGCAGGCACCATCTCTACGGGGATGGGGTAATGAGGGGATGGCAGGGGGAGAGAAGCTGCAGAGAGGTGTGTAAGACTACAACTCTGCTTCCTGGTCCCAACCCTGGATAGTCACGGTTTGGAGGATTTAAGAAAATTAGCCAGATTTCTAGAAATGAGAGCTGCTCCATCCAAAGTGGGATGGATGCCGTCTCTCCTAACAAGACCAGGTTTTCCCCAGAAGCTTTGCCAATTATCTATGAAGCCCACCTCATTTTTTGGACACCACTCAGACAGCCAGCAATTCAAGGAGAACATGCGGCTAAACATGTCACTCCCGGTCTGATTGGGGAGGGGCCCAGAGAAAACTACAGAGTCCGACATTGTTTTTGCAAAGTTACACACTGATTTAATGTTAATTTTAGTGACCTCCGATTGGCGTAACCGGGTGTCATTACTGCCGACGTGAATTACAATCTTACCAAATTTACGCTTAGCCTTAACCAGCAGTTTCAAATTTCCTTCAATGTCGCCTGCTCTGGCCCCCGGAAGACAATTGACTATGGTTGCTGGTGTCGCTAACTTCACATTTCTCAAAACAGAGTCGCCAATAACCAGAGTTTGATCCTCGGCGGGTGTGTCGTCGAGTGGGGAAAAACGGTTAGAAATGTGAACGGGTTGGCGGTGTACACGGGGCTTCTGTTTAGGGCTACGCTTCCTCCTCACAGTCACCCAGTCAGCCTGCTTTCCCGGCTGCTCGGGATCTGCCAGGGGGGAACTAACGGCGGCTAAGCTACCTTGGTCCGCACCGACTACAGGGGCCTGGCTAGCTGTAGAATTTTCCACGGTGCGGAGCCGAGTCTCCAATTCGCCCAGCCTGGCCTCCAAAGCTACGAATAAGCTACACTTATTACAAGTACCATTACTGCTAAAGGAGGCCGAGGAATAACTAAACATTTCACACCCAGAGCAGAAAAGTGCGGGAGAGACAGGAGAAGCCGCCATGCTAAATCGGCTAAGAGCTAGTAGCTACGCTAAGCTAGCGGATTCCTAAAAACACGCAAAGTGAATAATGTGTAAATAATTTAGAGGTGATTCAGCAGAATGAGTGCTTTAGTTAAGGCACGTAAAGATTACACTGGGAAACAAATCGTAATCTAGATAACTAGATCAATCTAACTGCGCAGATTAAACAGCTAACAGATACAGAAAAACACCGCTGTGCTCCGGAACAGGAAGTGATACAATACCGCAGTGAGAGCCAACCACCAGTAGAGGCAAGCGATGGCCAAGGAATGGATTATTAGCATGACCTTCCAGATTAGGTATTTTCAAGTTAAAATTTTGTGCCAAAGACAGCATCAAGTACCCTGAAATGTTGTGCGTGAGTCATTTTCTTTCTGTTATGTATCTCCAATGGTTCATCTTTGCTGACATGATTGTTTTGGTCTTGAGCGTTCAGTATGGTTGTCAACATTATGTCTAAATCCACCATGAATTACTGCTTTAAGGAGCTCATCTTGGTCATGTCTGAAAATACACAACATTTATCAGTTAGAAGCAAAAAATAAAACTATGTCGTCTTCTTTGTGTTTGTTGTGGATTGGAATTACATAAAAACATATCGAGTTTGCAACGGGGTGGAGCAACCATGTCAGCGTGCACTTCGGCAGGCTGTGCCAGGTGAAACAGACTATCAGATCATGTGTACACTCAGTAGATGATCTGAATGTCAAGTCACCCATGTCAGCTCTGGTCCACTTGACGTGGTCTCTGTCCTTCGGTGCACCGCTCATTGGACACGCGCCGGCTGGACACAGGGTCAGCAGATGTGGACAAAATAAGCACGCACTGCTTCATTCATGTCACATCATGACTTGATGTCTATGACCATGGGTCATATACAGAGGAACAGAAGGATCATACTTGTATTGTCCGCTCAAAAAGAGGGGTTAAATATTACAAATTGCAGTGTTTTTTATGATGTTTGTGTGTTTTTTTTTCCACAGCAGCGGCGCATGCTCGTGTGCATGCTCGTGTGCATGCATGCACGAAACCATCGCTATAGTATCGTGCATGCCTGTCCGACTGTGTGCCCCTCCGTAATGCAGGCGGACTGTTTGGCGGTTCCCATTTTGTTTTTTGTTTGCAGCTGTTTGGCCAGTTTTTGCTTCTTTCACCCAACTTTGTGTGTAAAATAACGGCAGTAATTATTCTACGTCTATACAATAGTAAGTCCCTTCGGCTCCTCCCTTGTTTTTTTTTTTCACTCTGGGTCACCACAGCAGATCCAAGGTGGATCTGCATGTTGATTTGGCACGTTTCAGGCCAGATGCCCTTCCTGACGTAACTCCACAAACCATGGAGAAATGCACAATGTGAAACACACACTCACACACTCATCTTTAACCGCTTAGTGCAATCAAGGGTCACGGGGGTGCTGGAGCCTATCCCAGCAGTCATAGAGCGCGAGGCGGGGTACACCCAGGACAGGACGCCAGTCTGTCGCTGGGCCACAAACAGACAAACAAACACATTCACACCCACACCTATGGACAATTTAAAGTTTCCAATCCACCTAACCCGCATGTCCTTGGTTGTGGGAGGAAACTGGAGCACTCAGAGGAAACCCACGCAAACATGGGGAGAACATGCAAACTCCACACAGAAAGGCCACAGGTGGGAATTGAACCCATGAGCTTCTTGCTGAGAGGCAACAGTGCTAACCACTAAGCCACCATGCTGCCCCAGCGTGAAAATAAAATAATAACAATGTACAATAAATATCTTAACACTCACTTGATAGTTTTACTGCAGTCATACTGCACTTTAAAAGACTGAACAAGATCATTCTGTGAGTGCTGTAGTTTATTTATAGCCTAAAACCACAGCATTGATGTGCTTATTTCAGTGGTCAGCTTTCATCTTTTGATTTTTAAATGAAAAACACTGACAGTTTTGTAACTACTTGTCACTTGGGCAAAGATAAGAACCTCTGCTAGTACTAATAATTTACCATAATCTCACTGCTCCAGTGTGGCTAGATTTGATGAAAGCTCATACTGATCAAATATTTGTAATCAATTGGTATGTGTGACTTGATGATGGAGTCAGAATATGAAGTGCTATGTGTTAAAAGTGTTAAAACAAAGCACACACAATTTCTTCAGCAAACAATGCTGCTGGAACCCAAACTCATATTGATCAGTAAATACAATAAGTGAAGACATTAGTGTTATGTGTCGGACGCAGCTCGGAGAACCGACCAGCGTTTGAAGGACCCAGTATGAAATAAGCAGAGCACGGTACAAAGGATAACTGAATTTAATACATAACAGTGATGTGATACAAAACAACAAAAGAGTGTGCGGTCTGGCGTGGTGGTGATACGGTGCGCTCCCAGCAGCGCTAACGGTCCGGAGCCAGAAGCCGTTCGGACCCAAGGACCCCGCCGACACCCCCCAGGTGGCCGCAACAAACCGAGTCTGTGAAAGAAGGAACCATTATGTGAGTCCACACTCTACACACAGAGAGACCACTCAAAGGTGTACATAAACAGCAAACACTTCCTGGCTTAATTACTAATCAGCTTCCCAACCTGCAGGCATGGAACATCCAGTTCACAAAACTCCACTGCAGTGGAAGCCGATACATGACTAACGTACAGCTCAATATAATAAGGTGTGAGGGACACCACATTTACTGACTGTATAAATGTTAGTCACAAAATCTAACGTACCTCAGGAAGTGTGCTGACGAGCGTGAGACCTCACCCCCTCCTCTTTCACAGACCGTGCATCAAACCCTGGACGTTCTCTGCATCCACTGATGATGAGATGGTTCCCGAGACGACGATCTCACCCGTCTGGTCACAAGGTCGAGTCTCTGGCAAATACACACTGTATACTCCAGTCTTAAATGCCACCATGTTCCAATCCATATAGATGCACCACAGCTGTGAGTCCTGACGAGCCGCAGGTGATCAGGGTGAGGTCCTGATAACCTCAGCTACACAGCCACTCAGTCCCAAATGCAAGCCACCTGGAAGGAAAACCAAAAGACAGAAACAAAAAGGCAGCCAGGCCCCCCAGCCATACAACAGTTATGAAATCATAAAATCACTTCACAGCCCAGAAACCATGTTTTAAAGTATATTTTTTTTTCACAATTTTCACTTTTATCTCAGTGTGCAGAGCACACATGGACCTTTGGTGCCTTTTATTAGTCTGATGTGTCTATTTACACTCAATAAATATTTTTATGCCATAGGTTTTTGAAGTGATCACACAAAGATGACTTATATTCAACCGCTTATCCGGGATCGGGTCGCAGGGTCACACAAAGATATGTCACTTAAATCACATCCATTATAGCCAGAAAGCTTTTTGGGTGAAAGTAAACCATTAAGCTGAAAAGAATTTTAAAACATGCTTAGAAAACTGCTTAGAAAACAATAGGTTGCATGTGTATAGAGGTAAGAAGTACACAACATAGAAGAATAAAAACCAAATGAGAACAAAACAGACCTGCACAGACTGTAAAGAATGGATGTTTTCATTGAATTTGAAAAGAGTTCCGCACTTGATCTTGCTGCAGTACATGAAACCATGTGGCTGTAGTTAAATGAAAATAAAGAATATTTCTCATATGATTTTCAAAACATTCACAGTTGTACAATCACATTATTTTTGTCATGTGAAAAATGTGAAGCTGTAAATCATGTTTCTCATATTTAGGAATATACTGCATTGATGTGCTGGTTTTTTTTTGTTCAGAAAATTGCTCTGAAAAATTAAACAACAGCAACAACAACAGAAACAGGTTTTCAGAAATACAAAAGTAAATATGCTGTAGGAAATCAATAGTAGCATGGATTTCTGTTCTTTAAAACACCTCTGCAGACTAACGGCCAGCTCTCCTGTGCTGCATCATCTGTGCTTGGCCATCAGACTGAACGCTGTAAACAGTCAACACAAGTGAAGATGTGAGACAATCCACCAAAGGTTTAGCAAATAAAAATAGAGAACTTACTTCTCTTACAGCCAACTTCTTGGATGTTAAATGCTTGTATGTGCAGCGATATGATGCATATATTAGTTAAAACACACACATGCAGACATACTTTTCTCCCCACCTTCCCTGCCTCCTTCCACTCCTTTCACTGATTACACTGATGAAAATTACAGACTTAAAAAATAATTGTGGATTTTTGAGAGCAGGCCTTCAGTCTATTAATTTGTAATAATAATTCCTCTTCTTTATTTATGCCATTTTCTAGGTTTATATGGCATTAATTAAATGGAGTTTAATTATACAGCACTGCATCAGCACATAAGTTTCAGTATATCCTAGGGGAGGTGATGATCTAGTGGTTAAGCGTTGGGCTTGAGACCAGCGGATGCTTGGTTCAAATCCCAGCCTGACTGGAAAATCACTAAGGGTCCTGGGCGAGGTCCTTAATCCCCTAGTTGCTCCCGGTGTTCAGTGAGCACCTTGTACACAGTAAATTTTGGAATCAGTTCTACTAGTGTCGCCTACTGAACGGCCCCCCGCCCCGCCCCCCCGCCGCCCCGCCCTGCCTCCACTGCACATGCGTCATTTCGGAACACAGCTGCTCTGTGGACAGACTGTCTTCACCCAAAGTGATCAAATGGATAAATGGCATTATTAACCATTAGATGACAAGGTAAAGGCCCAGTCACACTGTCGTTTAGGAAGATTTGCGCATGAATTGTGCACACAATTGGATTATATTCACGAAACAGCCGCAATATCCATGAAACATGCCTGTATGAGTCGGCCGACATCCGCACACATCCGCAATTATCCGCATAGGCAAGTTTTTCCGTTGCCAGGATTTTTGAGCTGCACAAAATTTTGGTTGCGGTTGACATCCGCCTTACATACTCAATACATACACAGTCTATGCGCTGTATATCCACCGTTATCCGCTGATATCAGCAACTGACGGGGCATTGCGGCTTGGTAGCGGACTGGGACAGTGTGTAAAATGGATATATAGCGTGCCTGTCACGTCCACATCACAAACTAAAATAAGTTGTAGCAAATGCATACAGAGTGGCCACGGATAAAGCATTTGTATTATATCTGCTTTGCATCTGATTTACGGACAGTTTGCGAATGCATAACAAATGCTTCACGTAAACCCAAAGTACTATATAAATGTGGCAGAAATCGACATACTTGCCAGTCATTGCCAGTCCAACTGCGGAGATGTACAGATGTAGTGTGATAGTTGCTGCCATCCATCAACACACCAATCAACTTGTCCAAGTCCAGCAATTGCTCCAGAGGCTGTGGTGTTGGTGTGAATAGTGATGCCGAAAGGCCCGAGTGTGCTTCTTTTATGACGCAATGCAGATGCTGCGCATGCGCAATACAACCGCTGTTGCTGCAACACATGCGCAATGCATTGTCAACACATCTCTAATATAATAGTGGCAATGCATCCGATCCGGTTCCTCAATACATGCATTATACATCCGTGCTTGTTTGCCATATATTCGCTATACATTATTAATATATCCGTAAGTCATACTGAGGAATTTCTGGCCAATTTTGTGGTGGACGACAACAAACACCCGACATCTGTATACTCAATTCATGCACAATTAATCCTCTCCCCAGTGGGCCTGGGCCCTAAAGTCAGTTTTAAGCAGAAATGAGGCGAGAGTCCGTGACGCTTTGAAATGACAGACGGTCAGTGAACGCAACAGCTGACAGCCATGTAGCTGCAGTGCTCTGATCACTTCCTCCACCTTTTCTGATGAAATAATGCTGAATCTATGTGGAAATGATTGTTGTACAAAAGCTTCAGATATCTGTCGCTGAGATAGATGACTGGAGTGCAGTTTGAAGCAGAAACGAGGTGTTAGCGAACCGTGGCTGATCACACATGTGCAGTGAAGGCAGGGCGGACCGAGTTTAGGGGGGACTGTTCAGTCGGCGACACTGTCTAGTCAATGCAAGTGGTTTTACTCCAATAAGAGTTGATTTTACACTATGTTGAGTTGATTTAGCCCCGTGGTAGAGAATATTTTAATCTATTTAGACTGGGATCAAATGTTATCCCAGCAGAGTAAATTTTACTCAGCAGAATTTCCTGTGCATGGCAGCACCCTGACATCAGGGTGAATGTGAGGCATTATTTCTGTGTAGGCTCTCAGTTGTCCAGGTGGTTTCCATAGTAGAGAAGCTTGAATCTTCGACTGGACTGGGTTGCTTGATGCGAGGACAATAGCTTGTTTAGTCATTAGCCTATAGCAGTCTGCCTCTCGGTAGGAGGGGTCTGGTTAGGTTTAAAACTCCAGCTTTTGTGGCTTCTGTTTATTCTTCTCTACAAGAGTCAAGACAGAAGTCAGACTACCAGAGCAAGAATTTTAGCTGAGGAAGCTTCTGCAATTTGAAGCGAAACGTCCTCGCATCAAGCAACCCAGTCCAGTCGAAGATTCAAGCTTCTCTACTATATGAGGCATTATTGTAAAGCGCTTTGAGTGTCTAATGCAGATGGAAAAGCGCTATATAAATGCAGTCCATTTGGATGGATGGATGGATGAGATTTATTGTCATTTACCATCCAATCAAAGTGTTGCACATGAGTCTGGTTTAAATTTCTAATCCAATGAGCAAGCATGTTGGTCACAGTGGTCAGGAAGATCTCCCTCTGTGTTTTTAATTATAGGGAGAAACCTGAAGCAGACCAGACTCAGTGATGTTGCCATAGAACAAGAAAGAACAAAGCACAACATCGACTAAGCCAAGTCAGTCTCATCAACATGCATGTGCTGTGGCCGTGTCAAAGCTTCCGAAAGTTCACACATACCCACTTTAGTAAACAAAGCATATAAGCTGCATTACGAGTGTTCAGTCCCTTTATATTTTCCCCTTAGCAGGTCCATATTGTTCAGTAGATGATCCGAATGGGATGCAAAAGTGGAAAAAAGCAGATTTGCTCAGCATGGGAATGGAAACAAGGCACTGCACATCACATTTCCAACGGTTGTAAGATCCCTAAGGATGAACTGAGTGGACTAAATTAGCAAGTTCTAATTATTATTTTTTGTTTTTTATTTGTTATAGAGCCAAATAAATCCAGTCAAATATTTGATAATCTCTATATTACAGTATACAATTGCATAGATCTGATGATTCATAACGTGTCATAGAGTGAAGCACAGGGGACTACTTACCATTACTATATCTTTATACACAGTATATCATGCCAGTACACAGAATATAGACTCTATGTAAAAAAAAACTAGAAACGTACAGGTACAGTCTGTATACTCTGTGTTGCAAGTTTTGCTTTTCTTTCCGTATGAGATACTCATTATTATGACATGCCTACAATGCTACGCACGGTCTGATTCACTGATTTCCAGTCTGATATTTTCCCATATCAAACCGTTACCATGACAATCGGTCGGATCACATATCAGATTTGCAACTTTGTTTACAATTTTCACAGCGCAAAATATAACGAAACAAAAAGTGAACAAAGAAAACGGAGGAATTAACAACAAACGAGCTTGAAGTGGACGTGCAAAATGAAATGCAACAAGTTGAAAACACAGCTCCAAACAGCCAAGAACAGATTGAAAACTTTGTTATAAACAAAAAAAAAAAAAAAAACACGATGAGAAAAACCAAGCTGGACATACACATACTCCATAAATATCTAAACAGCATCATAAAAACACACAGATTGAAAGCTTACCAGCTAACGACGGACCATCTGTTAGCAACTTCTTCATGGAAGTGAACAGGTCTGACTACGAGCCCAAAACTATCAGCAGCTTTCATATTTGGGTAATACCGGAAGTTTGCATGTTTACACATATATAGTAGCCATATAACAAACAAATTGTTAGCCTCGCTTGCTCAGTTAATAAACCTTTAATATCTACATGCAAAGGAGCTATTTGGTTGTTGCCGATGTCTCGATTTGACAATTGTCTGACAGTTGTAATGGACTGGGATTTGTCAGCTGACAACCGTCAGTGAAGAACTATTGACTTTCTTAACAGACTTTCATTCGTCTTGCTTAGTTTGTACTTCGTGGGCATTTTGTAGTGTGAGTGCATATAATAGTTCACAAGTTCTGTCTTCCGCTTCCCACCTGTTTCGTAGCCCTGTTTTTTTTTTCCAGAATTCTTTCAATATGTTGATTTCCAGCGCTCAAAATCTTCAATATTTAACTGCTGTCTTCTCTTATAGTGTGTTTTGTGTAGTCGTGAACTTTGACCCAGGCCAGCTGAGATGTTGAACTGACTTATTGTCAGAACCTGTGTTGCAGCTGTTGTTGGAACATTATTGATGTTAATTCACATTCCTCATGATTGTGTGCCAGATTACATACAGGTGGCTTCCTTCATGTTCACACAGGTCATTAACGCAGCTATATGACATTAGGAATGTTTGCCGAATCTGATCCAGCATGACATGAGCTAATCACATAAGAACAGCAAAGTGTTTTTGCAGAAGGCTCAATGTTTCCAGTGATCTTGACCTTTAATCTTCCGATTCCAAAATCAATTGTCCGTCGTGATTAACGAGGTTGGCAAGGCTGTGCATTCTCAGACTGCGTTGACTCTTGAACTCAGACACAAATTGGATGACACCTTGGAGCTGATGCGTGCCTTGCAGTTGAGGCTGAAGGTTTCGGAGGCCGGTGAATATTCTTAATTCATAATTGGGAATATTCTTAATTCATAATTGGGATTTGGTTGTTCAAGTGGAACTGTTACAAGTGTTTTTCACTGCTCAGCTACAACACTCCAGGCTATCTAGCCTCAAGGACAAATTGCCCACTGCTTACCTCCAGAGGAATTTATTCAGGCCTTGGTGAGATTATTCGGCTCCATTCTAATCTCAACCCACAAAAACAATAACTGACTTACACATGGACTGAAGCATGCTCCAGCTTCTCCTTTTACCTGCTTCCTGCCCCCCGCGGCAGGCCCCCGTTCTTCCCAAGCTGGCAGGCGGCGCGACTCCAGTTGCAGCGGCTACCACACACTCACATCGCCTCAATTTGGAAAACGGACTGTTTCAAGTTTAGTGCACATAAACAATGTCAAATGTATATGTGTTGTCCTAATTCTGATGTGTGCCATTATTACGGTAAACAAGTAATAATTGTGGATTAATTGCTGTTTGTCTGTGGAATGTGGATGCAGAAATCTTGTAATGACAATGATAATAAAAGCTATCCATCCATCCAATATGTTGCAGTAGTTAGGCTGCTTCAATACATAGATTGGTGTGTACAACAGGTGTTACTGTACTCATAGGCTATTTTTTTTATTATTGTAAACAAACACAAAAGAATGTTCCACTGACTTTGACCTTTAGAGCCAAAAATCACTACAGCTGTTGGAGGCCAACTGGCTAACTTACATTACATGTAACAAGGAGCTTTGGACAACAGATATAATTGCATTTGCTTAAAAAAATGCTTCCACTGCCACTGACCTCAACCTTTGCCTTCTCATCAGATAATCAAAAAGCATCCACGTTAACCTAGGAAACATAGGCTGAAAGTTTGGAACTGATCAGTCAATTTGTTTTCTAGCGAATGTCTGACACATGAGGGTTGGACAGGTGCACTGCCTGATAGATGGACATACAGAGAGACGTAGAGGCGCTAAACATGACGGTAAACCTCCTTCACCCTTGGCCATCTGAGATCCTCAGGTTTGGTGAGGTTAAAAATTAACACTGACACCAACTCCATTAATTCAGACCCTTATAGCCATTCCAATCCTCACTCTGCCTCCTCTATGACTGGCGAAGCTTAATGTATGCCAAATAACAGCAAATACGAGGGAACAGATTTGAGCAGAGTAATTGCATCTGTTGGCTGAAAGGGGTCACGGTTGTGCACTGTGATTGTAATGCAGGATGATTAGCCCTGCATGCATTTGTGAGTCTTATGACTGTGATATTGTTGCTGTAATTTGTAGCTTGTAATACGGCGTGGGTAGAGACTCATTGAAAGCATTTGGCACACAGTCTCGCTGAGCTAAGCCAGTCAATCTAAATATCACAGACGCCGCTGTGAGTCAGTAGAGTGTGTTTGGTAGCCGAACATGCCGCGCGGTAATCAGTCACTCTTTAGCTATCTAATGAAGAGCCATCATAACATGTTTTTACATAATCCTGCCATCTAAGATTACCTTAATGCTTGTAAAAGCTTGCTGTAAATGTGCGCCTCATTACTTTGCGACATTGGTCATTTCATTTGAAGCGTCTGATTTTCATTAACTGCCCCCCGCCCGCCCGCCCCGCCCCCACCCACCCATTAGCTGAATGAAAAGCTCGGCTGCAACCATCTGGCTGCCAACTAGACCTCAGGGCTGCTTTATGGCTCCACAGAGCTTCACTACGAAGAAAGTTACACCATTACAGACTTTCCTGAGCCAAGCTGGAGAGAGAAACAGAGTGATGCAATGAGAGCTCGGGGATGAGAGAACAAATATAACGGAAAATCAGAGATACTGCTGCAGCGACAGATGAGGAAAAGTGAGACAAAGTCAAATGGAAGAGAAGTTACTCAAAATGACAAAAAGCACAGAGGATGGATATCTATATAGAGATATACCGTGATATCTTTTCAAGAGAACAAAGTTCCAATTCTTTAGGGTCCTGGTGCTTCCTGTTTTATCGTATATTTGAGATACTTGGATGGTAACCAGTGATCTTGTTATGTGTCGGACGCAGCCCGGAGAACCGACCAGCGTTTGAAGGACCCAGTATGAAATAAGCAGAGCATGGTACAAAGGATAACAGAGTTTAATAAACATAACAGTGAAGTGATACGTAAACAACAAAAGAGTGCACGGTCTGGCGTGGTGGATTGCGGTGCGCTCCCAGCAGTGCTAACGGTCCGGAGCCAGAAAACTGTTCGGACCCAAGGACCCCGCCGACACCCCCCAGGTGGCCGCGACAAACCGAGTCTGTGAAAGAAGAAATCATTATGTGAGTCCACACTCAACACACAGAGAGACCACTCAAAGGTGTACAAACAGCAAACACTTCCTGGCTTAATTGCAAATCAGCTTCCCACCCTGCAGGCATAGAACACCCTGTTCACAAAACTCCACTGCAGTGGAAGCTGATTTAAACGACTAACATACAGCTCAATATAATAAGGTGTGAGGGACACCACATTTACTGACTGTATAAATGTTAGTCACAAAACCAAACGTACCTCAGGAAGTGTGCTGACGAGTGTGAGACCTCACCCCCTCCTCTTTCACAGACCATGCATCAAACCTGGACATTCTCTGCATCCACTGATGGGAGATGGCTCTAGAGACGACGATCTCACCCGTCTGGTCACAAGGTCGAGTCTCTGGCAAATACACACTGTGTACTCCAGACTTAAATGCTACCATGTTCCAATCCATGTAGATGCACCACAGCTGTGAGTCCTGACGAGCTGCACGTGATCAGCCTCAGGTGATCAGGGTGAGGTCCTGATAAACTCAGCTACACAGCCACTCAGTCCCAAATGCGCACCACCTGGGAGGAAAACCAAAAGACAGAAACAGAAGACACACAAAAGCCAGCCAGGCACGCCAGCCACAACAGCACCCCACCCTCACGGGAAGCCTCCCGGCGACCACACAAACCTGGCCCAGGAGAAACACCCCCCTCCAGGGACCATGGCTGGAAACCGTATCTGCATTCGTCTTCCAACAGAATCTTCATTTAACAGCATGGTTGATGTCTTCTCCTCTGGCTGCATCTTTGCCTTTGTTTCTGTCAGTCACTTGTGTGGCCAGGAGTTCTTAAACCTGTGCGGTCAGCCTTTGTCCAACCATGTTCAGTCTGATTAGTCATAAAACAAAAAAGACAAACATAAACAATCAAACCACCCCCCCCCCCCAGAGGACCGTTCCATCAAGGAAGGGGAGAAAAGAAAAACCCAAACTTAAGCTTGCAAATAAAAATGCTAACACTCCCCCCCCCCCAACAACATGTAGGGACCAACACCCCCCAGAGGACATCCCGCCAGCTCCAGGAGTAATAACCACAGCCGAGGTCCCTCTGGGATCCAACGTCACCCACGGGGACTCCCAGCGCCTCCCAGGTTACCATTCCATCAACCCCAGGAGATGCCTCCCCTCATGACCAACGGACCCAGCCCCGGCCGTCTATGGCTAGATGGACCCACAGCCCTTTCCCCCCCAGAGGACACCACAGTCACACCCTGAGGGCGGAAACTGGGGGGAAAAACAAAAGGAAAGAAAAAAAAACATACAAACAAAACAACCCCACCCCCTTGGCGCAGTGGAAACTGGAAGCACGTCCAGCGTCACCAACCGTGACTATACCCCAGAAGCCAACCGGGAGGAGTGGAACAGCGGTTATGGCAGACGGCACAAAACGGCGCCACTCCTCCGACTCCCAAACCAGCCACCAGCTGCGGGTATATTCCACTGCCCCAAACCTCAGCCACGCCGATGGCAGATGGCTCAAAGGCGCGCTGAAGCCGGAGGTGGAACAGGGAATCAACAAACAAAAAAAAAACAACACCCCGAACCCCCCCCCCTCCCAGGTGCAGAGGTTACCAGGGAAACGCCCAGCATAACCAAACTGCACCACTCCAGCAACGCCGACACGTACGGCTCACCCGGCTGGAGTCAGAGGAGAAGAGAGGGCATAACAAAAAAAAAAAAAGAAAAAAAAAGAAAAAACAACCCAATTACCCCCCCATCACCCCCCAGGGGACCGTCCCATCAAACCCTGGGGAGGTGAAACTAAAAGAAATAAAAAGAAAGACTAACAGACTAACATAAAGTCGCTTGGGTCCTTTTTTGTGCTCTAAACAGACTGCAGGGACACGACCCCAGACACTAATAGTGTAAAAAAAAAAAATCCCACACAAAAACCAACTCAAAAACACCTACAAAAAATGAACCAACACAAAACCAATAAGTGATTTATACCGTCAAGCTCAAACAAATGGAACACACCTGTTCCAACTTAAGAGCTTGACGGTAATGTGACTCAGTCACCAACAGAGGGAGCCAGAGTGCTAAAAATGAAAAACCCCCTTTGGTAACTGAGAAAACAAACTCAAGCTGCTCTTCTGTGCGCAGCTGTGTGTAACACACAACCAAAAATGTGATTCAACTAAATAACACCGGAGCTGACACAACAGACGCAGTAGCTATCATTACCCGGGGAAACGGGGCTACGACTGTAACACAGGAAACACCGCGACCCGTGCCACAGAGCTCCGCCGTGCGCGTTCACCCATTACAGACACACTCCTACAGTTCCCGTTTAAACCTCTTATCCGGTCGAAGTGTGACGTGAAGCCGTCACCAGTCACACTCCACCACGACCCACGGATAAGGCACAAACACAGGAAACACGGCTGCAAGAGAGCACAAATCAGTATTCAGTAATGGGTTCTCAAACACACACCATCCGGGCGGAGAGCACCCGCAACTGATCCGGATAACTTCTGAACGTCTGCTGCCGCCTTCCCGGCGCCTTACCGTCTCTGCTACCGCTGGGTCCGTGATGTTTGGCCAGAGACTACTGTTATGTGTCGGACGCAGCCCGGAGAACCGACCAGCGTTTGAAGGACCCAGTATGAAATAAGCAGAGCACGGTACAAAGGATAACAGAGTTTAATAAACATAACAGTGAAGTGATACGTAAACAACAAAAGAGTGCGCGGTCTGGCATGGTGGATTGCGGTGCAACGCTAACGGTCCGGAGCCAGAAAACTGTTCGGACCCAAGGACCCCGCCGACACCCCCCAGGTGGCCGCGACAAACCGAGTCTGTGAAAGAAGAAATCATTATGTGAGTCCACACTCAACACACAGAGAGACCACTCAAAGGTGTACAAACAGCAAACACTTCCTGGCTTAATTGCAAATCAGCTTCCCACCCTGCAGGCATAGAACACCCTGTTCACAAAACTCCACTGCAGTGGAAGCCGATACATGACTAACGTACAGCTCAATATAATAAGGTGTGAGGGACACCACATTTACTGACTGTATAAATGTTAGTCACAAAACCAAACGTACCTCAGGAAGTGTGCTGACGAGCGTGAGACCTCACCCCCTCCTCTTTCACAGACCATGCATCAAACCTGGACGTTCTCTGCATCCACTGATGGGAGATGGCTCTAGAGACGACGATCTCACCCGTCTGGTCACAAGGTCGAGTCTCTGGCAAATACACACTGTGTACTCCAGACTTAAATGCTACCATGTTCCAATCCATGTAGATGCACCACAGCTGTGAGTCCTGACGAGCTGCACGTGATCAGCCTCAGGTGATCAGGGTGAGGTCCTGATAAACTCAGCTACACAGCCACTCAGTCCCAAATGCGCACCACCTGGGAGGAAAACCAAAAGACAGAAACAGAAGACACACAAAAGCCAGCCAGGCACGCCAGCCACAACAGATCTACTAAAATGACTGGATGTTTGGTAATAGGTCTCCTTGTGGGATATTTGGGTACAGCTCAAATGACCAGTCACTTAAGGAAACTCCAATGAGTAGTACAACAGGTAAAATAAGTATTGAACACAAATAAATATATAATAAATATATTTCTAAAGGCGCTATTGACATGAAATTTTCATCAGATGTCGGTAACAATCAAAATAATCCACATATAGAAATAAATTGAACCATGGATGTCCATTAATTAAGTTATGTGTAATAATGTGAAATGACACAGGAAAAAGTATTGAACACCTGAAGAAAGGGAGGTGCAAAAAGACACGGAAGACACTAGCTGAAATCTATCAGTAAATAGAAAGCAGTCCTGCTCCTTGTCAATGCAGATCGATACCAGCTAGTTCAGTTACAACTGATGGCCTATAAAAGGTTCTCTGTTGTGTGCTATCTTGGTTCCTGCCTGGTTCTGCCTTCTCCCTCTCTGTGTGTTTCCAGGTGGCAAGCCGCAGAGCTGATTGCCCCACCTGATGCTCATCACTGACAGCTGTATTTAAACCCTGGTTCAACACTTCCAACTTCGCCAGAAACTCACTTTTCACTACATGGTAACTGGCTCCTCTGTAATTTATTATAGAGTGGTTTGTGCATTCCTATGCAGCCTTTTTTTGAAGGTTTTGTGCATTTCAACAGCACCTTTTGTCCTTAGTGCGTTCCCATGCAGCTACACTCAAAAAATGGCTCATTGGATGAACTCAGTTCAATTATGTGCAAGATTTCCATCAAATAAATATATGTAGTCCCAACTAAAGTAAGTTACATTACCTTACATGGATGTGTTTTATTTGAGTTGGACCTACATATATTTATTTGATGGAAATCCTGCTCATAATTGAATTGAGTTTATCCAATGCATCAGTCTTTTAAGTGTACTCACCTGTGCCTTTGCTCCTCCACAGTGATCCTGCTGTCTGTCAGCTCCGTGGGTGGCCACCTGCTCCGGTCTCCATCATCACCACCTTCCTCGCTCCCTGGCTTGAGTTTCCAACCATGTGACACATCCTGGTCTCTTCTGGTTCTGCATGTCTGGCTCCGGTTCCACCGGGCTGCTGCTCCCTGTTTCAACATCGGTCCAGTCTGGGTCTCCATGCTTCAGGCCTCCTTTACATTCATAATTAGTGTTGTAATTAATTTTTTTTGCATTTGTGTGCAATAAATCCTGGTTTTGCTTTGTATCTCAGCCTCCCACATTCTGGGTCCATTTCCATTACGTTTGGGTTCAACCATCTCATTACCAAGGTGTCACAGAAGAAACACCTCACGAGCCGTAAAAGCAAAGAGCTTTCTCAAGGTCTTTGCAACATTATTGTTGCAAAACATACTGATGACATTGGTCACAGAAGGATTTCTAAACATCTGATTGTTCCAGTGAGTACTGTTGGGGCCATAATCTGGCCACGCCAGGTACTCCTCACAAGATTTCTGACAGAGGAGTTTGATAAAGATTATCAGAAGAGTTGTCCAAGAGCTAAGGACCACTTGTGGAGAGCTTTAGAAAGACCTGGAAGTAGCAGATACAATTGTTTCAAAGAAAACAATTACTAATGCACTCTGCATTAGTAATATTAAAAATTAGTATGCACACTCACCACACAAGACTCCACTGCTGAAGAAAAAGCATTGTGAAGCTCGTTTAAAGTTTGCTGCACAACATTTAGACAAGCCTGTGGGAGAATACAGTCATGTTTGGTCAAATGGCCTCAAAAATATCATACCAACAGTGACGTTTGGAGGCGGGAATATCATTGTGTGGGGCTGTTTTAGCATACAGCACTGGCAAATGTCATACAATTGAAGGAAGAATGAATGGAAAAATGTACCAAGACATTCTTGTTACAAAATCTATTAGGATGATGAAGATGAAATGAGGATGGACATTTCAGCAAGACAGTGATCCCAAACACGCAGTCAAGGAAACTCTCAACTGGTTTCAGAGAATGAAAATAAAGCTGCTGGAATGGTCAGGCCAATCACTTGACTTGAATCCAATAGAAAATCATCCGTGGAAAGAACTAAAGACCAGAGTTCCTAGAAGAGGTCCAAGGAACCTGCAAGATTTGAAGACTGTTTGTGTAGAACAATGGCCCAAAATCACACCTGTGCAACACATGCCACTAGTTTCTCCATACAGGAGGCGTCTTGAAGTTGTCATTATCAAAAAAGGCTTTGATACAAAGTATTAAATAAATTTCAGTAAGCATGTTCAATACTTTTCCCTGTGTCATAACATAATTTTTGTACTTATTTGTTTTAGTTTCTTTGTATGCGTGGATTACTTGGGTTGTTACAGACATTTGGTAAAAATTTTATGTCGGTAGGATGTTTAGAAATAATATTTACTGAGAAAAATGGTGAGGTGTTTGAAATTTATTTTACCCGATGTGTCCCTTGCATTGTGAGGGAATGTCAGCTACTATATTTTCTCCATGTAGCGCATTTCTCTGGGCATGAACTACCACTCATGTGCCTCAGCTTTGAGGACCCAACTACTCGAGAAGGCTAAGATGCCTAGTTGTAACAGATAGATGGTTACCTTTGAGAGGTGGGGATGGATCGGTTGTCTTACTGGGTGATTTCCATCTGGAACCTGGGATGGTTCCCTGATATGATGGATGTAGTGAACATGCACTCAGGCTTGACTTGGTTCACATTTCACATTTTGTGCCTTTTGGTCAAGTTGTACCAGTTATTTTCAGAAATGTTAGATTTAGTGTTTCAAATGCTTGAAACCAGTGAATCATTATCTGAAACAACTGGAAAGCTTGTTGTTGTATTTAATCACTTCAAACTTGTAAATCATTTTGTAAACTGATTGTTTGTTTTTGAAAGTCTCAAATAACTTGTTTCTGCCTTCAGTATATGTGGAATATTGGCCAGCAGTTTAAACTTTAAATCTATGCTTTGACCAATGCTTATGCCAACACAATATTTCCTCACATGCCAGAGAAAACTAAATTAATCTTCTTTTAATAACAGGTTGTGAAACCTGAGGAGGCAGAGGTGTGACACCACACCATTCTTACTTTACAATGTCATAGCACGTGAAAAAAGTCAAGAAACAGATGTACACTTTACTGCACTGCCGTAGTCATTTTATTTTTAGAATGACTGGTCTTGTTTTGAAGTATCATCTGCTTACGCATACTATTTTGTGTCTCGGAAAAGTGTGACTTTGGTTCTCTTCTGCTGCCTTTATTTCCACTCCCATCATCATCTCTATTCTTGCCTTCTAATTGCATTTTTGTTTATCTTGTTTTGCTCTCTGTTGCACAACAGACTGCCTGTGAATGCGTGTCAAGCCGCTGTATGTTCTGTTCAGGTGATGTACGGCGCACAAAACCTGAAAAGTCCTGAAAAGTAATGTATTGTGTTGCTCATTTTTCCCCCCACACAGACAGTGAACCATTGTTTTTGTGTCACCAATTTTTATTTATGCATCACTGAGAGAAGTTACCAAATGGATGATCAAAATATAACAAGAGCACAGAAAAATAATTTTACTATATAAGGCTAACCAGTTTAGAATGACCTAGATAACTACAGGGGCTGTAATGATACACACGTAGTACTATCATTTCAACATTTGTCTGTTTGTTCACCTGCTCCCAGGTCCGATGGTCATTCCCAAAAACATGGTACCTGGATGAAAGTCAAGCCCAGAATTGCCCAGATTTAGTTTTACCAAAGGTCAAGGTCATTAGTGTCAAAGATCAACATTTCAGTTTTTCACTCTGACACCCAACAAATGTAGCACATGTAGGTCGTATCTGCAATTGCTTAGGTGAGGTCTCATTTGACAAAGCTAAATCATTGGGGTCAAGGTCAATGGAGCCAAAGGTCAGAATTTAAGTTTTCACTCTGGTTTGCACCAGATGTGTGGTGGCCAAGTGGTTACTGCGCTTGTTTCTAGAATGGGAGGTTCCTGGTTCAAGGCCACCCCTGCCTCTTCTCCTTGTAATGTGGAGTTGCATCAGGAAAGGTATCAGCGTAAAACGTGCCAAATCAACATAATCTTGGATCTGCTGTGGCAAACCTGAATAGAAAAAGTTGTGGTGATTCTGAGTAGAAAAAAGGAGACGCCGAAGGGACTTACTTACTCTGATTTGCACCAGATCTATCATGCATATGGAGGTGGGTTCTGGTTTTGCCCAGGTAAAGTCAAAATGACCAAAGATCAAACCTTGGGGTCAAGGCCATTCACGTCGAAAGCAGTGGTAGGCACAGTTCCGCTAATCCGCTAACTGATAATTATCGAAGCTAATGTTTTCATTATCGGATTAGCTTTTCAGATAACTTTGAAAACCATCAGCAGACTAATTATCTTTTGATAAATTTTGGTCCAATAAATTTTAGACCGCTAACCTATTTTTGCAGGCATATATTGTGCCTAAAACTCTCGTGAATATATTCTCTGGGTTTATAGACATTGTTATTGTGTTCGTTTTATGTAAAAATGCCAGAAGCAGCTCAGGTTGCTTCTCCATTATTTTTACTTGGAATCATTGTGAGCTGCAACGCTTCGTGTTCTTTAACGTCTTGCTTTTGTCAAACACTGACTGTCCTCTTTGTTCCAGAGTAATATATATATATATATATAAGATGTTGGAAATTTGGTTTGCATTTATTAAATTCCACACACGGATTATTTATTTGGAATAATAAATGATCTGTATGAAAACTGCAAGTTTTCAGGGTCTGTACTGCCATCTACTGGCCAGTAGTGCTCATGGCAGCATTCTCCCTAAGTGCTATGAGCCTGGGCACCAGTAAATGGCAGTGATCTATTTATTTTGACCCTGATTATATCAGATGGTTGTCAAATCAACTGTTTGGCTTTTTGCAAATGGCTTTTTTTTTAACAAATAAAAATGGCATATTTTACAAAAGCACATTTATATGTAAACACCAACACACACACACACACACACACACACACACACACACACACACACACACACACACACACACACACACACACACACACCTCACATTAATGTGTTGGTTTTTACATAGAATGAACGAGTCAACCAATCAGTGTTAGAAGAGATTAATTTACCCATAATCCCTTTGGCATCTGTCTGTGTTTGTTACAAAGCTTCAGAATTAGTGCATTATTTAAAATTAAAAGATATATGTTATATTTTAACTTTGTACAAATGACAGAATTGACATTAATGGCGTTATTCTATCTGTATTAATTTTATTTACACTTCAAAACTATAAGTCAGCACTGCTTTATTTTGCAAGACCTCTGCCTCATGGTTACACTGCTATTGAGTAAAAAGTTGAGCTTTGCTGCTCCTCTCAGCTGCTTCATTGCTACAAACTATGTAGTAAACAGGAACCTCCAGCAGTGGGCCGTGCACACAAAGACAGAAGTGCTGACTCATTGTTTGGGCCTGTGGTTGTCTTTGACACCAGACGCGATTCAGTTTGTTAGTTGTAAGTGTACCGGAGACAATACTGAAAGTTATCTGTTTGCTGTAGCTTCCGATCATTTTTTGGGTGGATTATCGGTTTAGCTCCATAAAAGGTAACTTTTCAGTTAGCTGATTATTTGTTATTGAAGCTAACTTTTTGGTTAGCTGTGCCCACCACTGGTCAAAGGTAACAATGTTAGTTTTTCACTCGACTTTGCACCTATCACACATATTGAGGTGGGACTAGCATTGGTCACATTTGTCACATTTGGTCACATTTGTCAAAGGTCACATTTGTCAAAGGCCAATTATTGGTGCCAAGGTCATGCCCCCCTGCCTGATTGCAGGACTACGCTTTCTACTTGGTATTTCAGTTGACCCTGAATTTGCTTTGAACAAGTTAGTTTTGGTAAGGCAAAAGTCACTGAGGTCAGAGATCAACGTTTAGATTCCTGGCCAGTAACCTGAGTATCAAACAGGGTCCAAATGATGGTGGAGGAAGCAGTGTGTCAATCAGCAACTGTAAGCAGCAGAGAAATGAGTCAGAATTGACATCCTTCAATGATTGAATGCTTCATATTGGTTGAGGTTGGTGACTAAATTGTTAACCAGGTACTTCTTATTAGAAATACAGCTGTTGCTGATTCGGCAAATCTGAAGGAAAGCGTGAAATCTGAGTCTTTCTGGTAGAACTTGTGCTATATGCTACATTCCCCTGACAAGACCAGCCAGAGGGCAATAATCTGGGTGAAGGACAGGGTCACTGGGGTCAAATGTCAGGTTTCTGTACCCTTTACTGTCTTCATGCCTACAGGTCCTATTAGCTCATTAATCTACTAATATTAATAATTAATTTGGTGTCATAAGAGCACAGTTTATGTCACTTCCAGTATGTCATTACTACAGCCCTGTCACGGTTTGATATCGCTCACTGCGACAGTGTCAAATATTTAATACCTCCTCTATGTTATTAAGGGAAAGTTTATCTTTTCAAAGTAGAAATCTCCTGGAGGCATTTTGGAAAATGGACACAGGGACACACGCTGATGCCAGAAAAGGGACAGAAAGTAACCTAAGAGGTTCATCAGGTGGGAAGTGTTGTGAAAGTGTAGGTACACGGACCCACAACAGGGGGCGCAATGAACGGACAATGGAAAAAGGTAAGAACAAGTTTTACTGTTGTGAAATTAGCACAACTGATACAATAATTCACAATTTGGAGGTGTAAGCCGAAATCTGCTGGTGTCTTGTGGGCAGGCCCGAAGGTAGGAGACGTCCGTCCTAGTCGAACCGGAACCACCCAGATTTCCTCTGCCACCGAAACCCAGAAGTACTGGAACCGCCAAGTCCCGAATTCCCAGGTGGCCACTGCCTTCGCTCGTCGGATCCGGTACTGCTGGCGGGAAAGAACACAAACACACAGGTTGGGATGCGACCGCACCCAGTAGATGAGAGGGGCAAGCCGCCTCCACCTCTTGTTACAATAAGCAGGAAGGTGAGTACTTATCCGATCACTCGGCTTTCGGTAGTCAGCTGTCCTGAAAGGTTTAACAAGTATTATAGGATTATACTTAAATAAGCTGCAGAGAAGATTACCTTAGGCTCAAGGCGATATCTCGGCACTGAGGTGGAGACGCTGTCCTGCTGATATACCTCCGTCCTGAGTGCAGTCAGCTGTGTCCAGTAATGGGTGACAGCTGTCACCCTGGCAGCCTTCGTCGGCGGCAGCGCCCTCTGGTGCCTGGAGCCCGCACTCCAGGCAGGGCGCCCTCTGGTGGTGGTGGGCCAGCAGTACCTCCTCTTCAGCGGCCCACACAACAGGAAGGGGCTAATCTCAAAGCTTGTCAAGCACAACTGGGTTTGTACGAATCCAACAGAGATAAAAGTGGCAGGCTTGACTCGTGGAGAAAAATGCTCAAAAAGAAAGATACAGACATAACTTGCTCATAAATGACACATCTGAGTTCACTGCGGGCAGAGTGGTCAACACAACAGGAAATCAGATCTGAATCACAGCTAGGATTACGTGTAAAAATGGGTCAATTCTGAAAGTCAGTTCTGGCGTGTTCCAGTAATACAAAAAAAGATCAAATCTGTGACACCGTTTTTTTTAAAAAGCTCACCTTTGCACAACACCAGTGACCATGGTTATGTAGTTTCCAAATGTTTTATCGTACCCACAGCACTGATCTTGCCAAAAAGGAGAGTAGTGGGGGAAGCCACCAAGACACCCATGATACCTCTGAAGGAGTAACAGCTACACTGTGGCTGTGATTGGAGAAACTGGGAATAGTGCAGCTTTTGTGTGTTGCATCCTGTCAGTTTCATGGAGTGGAGCAGAGAAGGATTTTATACAAGAAAACAGATCCAGTCTCCTCATGCGCCTTCTGGCAAAGAAGAAATAAGTCCTATAGGCACTGATGCTCCAACCCAGTGTCACGGCTTGTGACAAAATATACATTAATCTATTGGTTTGTGATATTGTAACAAAAAGTGCAAAATGTTTGTCACAGGAGCAAAAATTTATTCTAATACATTCCGTGACAGCTGCACGAAATTAAAGTGAAGTGGGGGGTGGGGGGTGGGGGGGGTTATGGTTAGAGTTAGGGGAAGGACTAGGGTTAGTAATAGTAAGTTAAAAAACATTGCCAGTGCTTCTCACCACAATCCACAGCATGAAGCAGATGACAGTCTCCAGCCCCCCCTGGATGCCAGTCTGATGCAGGCTACTTCCCCAGCCAAGGCTGGGATCCATTTATAGCTGAGACAGTGCAGATGAAGTGTGTTGTCCAAGGACACACACACACACACACACACACACACACACACACACACACACACACACACACACACACACACACACACACACACACACACACACACACACACACACACACACACAGGGATTCCACCCACATCTACATATTGATAGCCCAACTTCTTATCCCACTCAGCTACCTGCTACCTTGCCTGCTGTTATGGCAAACTGTAGCTGAAATTTCACACCTTATTTTTTATTTATTTTTTAAGAAAACCTATCGCTGTACCACTCCACCATGAAGCTTGTCTTGGTGGCTTCCCTCCCTAGTCTTCTTCCTCACTCTCACAGAAGTATCTATGTTAGAATCGAGTTCTAACATGAGAAATGACTACGTCAAAGCTTTATTACGTACACCAAGGATGTAATTAAATCATCAGTGTTTATTTATTTGTCTGTCTGCAGTATTATGTCAAATTTACTACACAGACTGTGATGAAATTTTCACCACAGAGAAATATTAGGCCATGGAAGACTCCTGATTTGGATCTGGATTCTGGATCAAGATTTCACTTTATTTAGGCTTTGAAGGATTACGTCAAAACTACTTCATGGATTCTCACCATATTTGCACCACAGATAGATATTAGGCCATGGAAGACTCCACTGAATTTGGTAGGTGATCTGGATCTGGATTCTGGATCAAGATTTCACTTTATTTAGGCTTTGAAGGATTACGTCAAAACTACTTCATGGATTCTCACCACATTTGCACCACAGATAGATATTAGGTCATGGAAGACTTCACTAAATTTGGGAGGGGATCTGCATTCAGATTGGTGGCTGTCAGAAATATCTGATTGCTGGTGTTTTATTTAGATTCAGATCAGTTTTGATGCAGAGGTTGCTTGTGAGTAAAATTTGCAAACCAAAAACCACAATCTACCCTGTTCTGTATATTTATTTGGAGTTTCTGTTTGCAATTTGCAACCAATCTTTTTCAAAGTCAATCAACTTTTTTCAATCAACTTTTTTCTTATATAGCGCCAAATCACAACAAACAGTTGCCCCAAGGCGCTCCACATTGCAAGGCAAGGCCATACAATAATTATGAAAAACCCCAACGGTCAAAACGACCCCCTATGAGCAAGCACTTGGCCACAGTGGGAAGGAAAAACTCCCTTTTAACAGGAAGAAACCTCCAGCAGAACCAGGCTCAGGGAGGGGCAGTCTTCTGCTGAGACTGGTTGGGGCTGAGGGAAAGAACTAGGAAAAAAGAGATCGATCACTAATGATTAAATGCAGAGTGATGCATACGGAGCAAAAAGAGAAAGAAACAGTGCATCATGGGAACCCCCCCACAGTCTACATCTAAAGCAACATAACCAAGGGATGGTCCAGGGTCACCCGATCCAGCCCTAACTATAAGCCTTAGCGAAAAGGAAAGTTTTAAGCCTAATCTTAAAAGTAGAGAGGGTATCTGTCTCCCTGATCTGAATTGGGAGCTGGTTCCACAGGAGAGGAGCCTGAAAGCTGAAGGCTCTGCCTCCCATTCTACTCTTACAAACCCTAGGAACTACAAGTAAGCCCGCAGTCTGAGAGCGAAGCGCTCTAATGGGGTAATATGGTACTACGAGGTCCCTAAGATAAGATGGGACCTGATTATTCAAAACCTTATAAGTAAGAAGAAGAATTTTAAATTCTATTCTAGCATTAACAGGAAGCCAATGAAGGGAGGCCAACACGGGTGAGATATGCTCTCTCCTGCTAGTCCCCGTCAGTACTCTAGCTGCAGCATTCTGAACCAACTGAAGGCTTTTTAGGGAACTTTTAGGACAACCTGATAATAATGAATTACAATAGTCCAGCCTAGAGGAAATAAATGCATGAATTAATTTTTCAGCATCACTCTGAGACAAGACCTTTCTGATTTTAGAGATATTGCGTAAATGCAAAAAGGCAGTCCTACATATTTGTTTAATATGCGCTTTGAATGACATATCCTGATCAAAAATAACTCCAAGATTTCTCACAGTATTACTAGAGATCAGGGAAATGCCATCCAGAGTAACGATCTGGTTAGACACCATGCTTCTAAGATTTGTGGGGCCAAGTACAATAACTTCAGTTTTATCTGAGTTTAAAAGCAGGAAATTAGAGGTCATCCATGTCTTTATGTCTGTAAGACAATCCTGCAGTTTAGCTAATTGGTGTGTATCCTCTGGCTTCATGGATAGATAAAGCTGGGTATCATCTGCGTAACAATGAAAATTTAAGCAATACCGTCTAATAATACTGCCCAAGGGAAGCATGTATAAAGTGAATAAAATTGGTCCTAGCACAGAACCTTGTGGAACTCCATAATTAACTTTAGTCTGTGAAGAAGATTCCCCATTTACATGAACAAACTGTAATCTATTAGACAAATATGATTCAAACCACCGCAGCGCAATGCCTTTAATACCTATGACATGCTCTAATCTCTGTAATAAAATTTTATGGTCAACAGTATCAAAAGCAGCACTGAGGTCCAACAGAACAAGCACAGAGATAAGTCCACTGTCCGAAGCCATAAGAAGATCATTTGTAACCTTCACTAATGCTGTTTCTGTACTATGATGAATTCTAAAACCTGACTGAAACTCTTCAAATAGACCATTCCTCTGCAGGTGATCAGTTAGCTGTTTTACAACTACCCTCTCAAGAATCTTTGAGAGAAAAGGAAGGTTGGAGATTGGCCTATAATTAGCTAAGATAGCTGGGTCAAGTGATGGCTTTTTAAGTAATGGTTTAATTACTGCCACCTTAAAGGCCTGTGGTACATAACCAACTAACAAAGATAGATTGATCATATTTAAGATTGAAGCATTAAATAATGGTAGGACTTCCTTGAGCAGCCTGGCAGGAATGGGGTCTAATAAGCATGTTGATGGTTTGGATGAAGTAACTAATGAAAATAACTCAGACAGAACAATCGGAGAGAAAGAGTCTAACCAAATACCGGCATCACTGAAAGCAGCCAAAGATAACGATACATCTTTGGGATGGTTATGAGTAATTATTTCTCTAATAGTCAAAATTTTGTTAGCAAAGAAAGTCATGAAGTCATTACTAGTTAAAGTTAATGGAATACTCAGCTCAATAGAGCTCTGACTCTTTGTCAGCCTGGCTACAGTGCTGAAAAGAAACCTGGGGTTGTTCTTATTTTCTTCAATTAGTGATGAGTAGAAAGATGTCCTAGCTTCACGAAGGGCTTTCTTATAGAGCAACAAACTCTTTTTCCAGGCTAAGTGAAGATCTTCTAAATTAGTGAGACGCCATTTCCTCTCCAACTTACGGGTTATCTGCTTTAAGCTACGAGTTTGTGAGTTATACCACGGAGTCAGACACTTCTGATTTAAAGCTCTCTTTTTCAGAGGAGCTACAGCATCCAAAGTTGTCTTCAATGAGGATGTAAAACTATTGACAAGATACTCTAACTCCCTTACAGAGTTTAGGTAGCTACTCTGCTCTGTGTTGGTATATGACATTAGAGAACATAAAGAAGGAATCATATCCTTAAACCTAGTTACAGCGCTTTCTGAAAGACTTCTAGTGTAATGAAACTTATTCCCCACTGCAGGGTAGTCCATCAGGGTAAATGTAAATGTTATTAAAAAATGATCAGACAAAAGGGAGTTTTCAGGGAATACTGTTAAGTCTTCTATTTCCATACCATAAGTCAGAACAAGATCTAAAATATGATTAAAGTGGTGGGTGGACTCATTTACTTTTTGAGCAAAGCCGATAGAGTCTAATAATAGATTAAATGCAGTGTTGAGGCTGTCATTCTCAGCATCTGTGTGGATGTTAAAATCGCCCACTATAATTATCTTATCTGAGCTAAGCACTAAGTCAGACAAAAGGTCTGAAAATTCACAGAGAAACTCACAGTAACGACCAGGTGGACGATAGATAATAACAAATAAAACTGGTTTTTGGGACTTCCAATTTGGATGGACAAGACTAAGAGACAAGCTTTCAAATGAATTAAAGCTCTGTCTAGGTTTTTGATTAATTAATAAGCTGGAATGGAAGATTGCTGCTAATCCTCCGCCCCGGCCCGTGCTACGAGCATTCTGACAGTTAGTGTGACTCGGGGGTGTTGACTCATTTAAACTAACATATTCATCCTGCTGTAACCAAGTTTCTGTTAGGCAGAATAAATCAATACGTTGATCAATTATTATATCATTTACCAACAGGGACTTAGAAGAAAGAGACCTAATGTTTAATAGACCACATTTAACTGTTTTAGTCTGTGGTGCAATTGAAGGTGCTATATTATTTTTTCTTTTTGAATTTTTATGCTTAAATAGATTTTTGCTAGTTATTGGTGGTCTGGGAGCAGGCACCGTCTCTACGGGGATGGGGTAATAAGGGGATGGCAGGGGGAGAGAAGCTGCAGAGAGGTGTATAAGACCACAGCTCTGCCTCCTGGTCCCAACGCTAGACAGTCACAGTTTGGAGGATCCCAAAAAATTGGCCAGATTTCTAGAAATGAGAGCTGCTCCCTCTAAATTGGGATGGATGCCGTCTCTCCTAACAAGACCAGGTTTTCCCCAGAAGCTTTGCCAATTATCAATGAAGTCCACCTCATTTTTTGGACACCACTCAGACAGCCAGCAATTCAAGGAGAACATGCGGCTAAACATATCACTCCTGGTCTGATTGGGGAGGGGCCCAGAGAAAACAACAGAGTCCGACATTGTTTTTGCAAAGTTACACACCGATTCAATGTTAATTTTAGTGACCTCCGATTGGCGTAACCGAGTGTCATTACTGCCGACGTGAATTACAATCTTACCAAATTTACGCTTAGCCTTAGCCAGCAATTTCAAATGTCCTTCGATGTCGCCTGCTCTGGCCCCCGGAAGACAATTGACAATGGTTGCTGGTGTCGCTAACTTCACATTTCTCAAAACAGAGTCGCCAATAACCAGAGTTTGATCCTCGGCGAGTGTATCGTCGAGTGGGGAAAAACGGTTAGAGATGTGAACGGGTTGACGGTGTACACGGGGCTTCTGTTTAGGGCTACGCTTCCTCCTCACAGTCACCCAGTCAGCCTGCCTTCCCGACTGCACGGGGTCTGCCAGGGGGGAACTAACGGCGGCTAAGCTACCTTGGTCCGCACCGACTACAGGGGCCTGGCTAGCTGTAGAATTTTCCACGGTGCGGAGCCGAGCCTCCAATTCGCCCAGCCTGGCCTCCAAAGCTACGAATAAGCTGCACTTATTACAAGTACCGTTACTGCTAAAAGAGGCCGAGGAATAACTAAACATTTCACACCCAGAGCAGAAAAGTACGGGAGAGACAGGAGAAGCCGCCATGCTAAAACGGCTAAGAGCTAGTAGCTACGCTAAGCTAGCGGATTCCCAAACAGGGAATCCGACACTAGACAGGCTGTGGAGCAGCACAGGTAAGTAAAGTAAATTTCAGTGTGTAATTTAGCAAAGATATATTGGTCCATAAGGTCCGTATTACACTGTAAAAAGTGTAACATGCAGTTGTTCATTCGAACTAAAAACTGTCATTTAAAACCAGATAAAAATATTGATTTGATTGTGAAACTCATTTTCTTTACATTTAGTGACATCAAGTTTGATTTGAACTGAACTAAATATATATATATCTAATGGACTCAAAAAAATGTTTTAGTTTGCTCAATTGTTTTATTCTTCTTTATGACCTGCAATTAATATTTTTAGTTTGACTCAAATGTGAATTGCGCATGCGCATTGCACTGGTCTCATTCGCCTTTGGGGAGCCAGTCAGACGTGGATGCACTGGGTGGATTTTGTCCAACAATAAATGTAAGAAGCAAAGCTGTTCCTGATCATTAAAATTTGAGTGTTTTGTATTGTCCATCCATCCGTCCGTCCATCCATCCATCCATCCATCCATCCATCCATCCATCCATCCATCCATCCATCCATCCATCCATCCATCCATCCATCCATCCATCCATCCATCCATCCATCCATCCATCCATCCATCCATCCATTTTCTTCCGCTTTATCCAGAGTTGGGTCGCGGGGGCAGCAGCTCAAGCAAAGCCGCCCAGACCTCCCGATCCACACACACCTCCTCCAGCTCCTCCGGGGGAACCCCAAGGCATTCCCAAGCCAGTCGAGAGACATAGTTCCTCCAGCATGTCCTGGGTCTTCCCCGGGGCCTCCTCCTGATGGGACATGCCCGGAACACCTCTCCAGCGAGGCGTCCAGGGGGCATCCGGAAAAGATGCCCGAGCCACCTCAGCTGGCTCCTTTCGACATGGAGGAGCAGCGGCTCGACTCCGAGCTCCTCCAGAGTGACAGAGCTCCTCACCCTATCTCTAAGGGAGCACCCAGCCACCCTGCAGAGGAAACACATCTCCGGTCGCTTGTACTCGCGATCTCGTTCTTTCGGTCACTGTATTGTCAGAATTGCAAAATAATAGCCATATTTAAGCCATATTTATTGTTTACATCAACATAAAATAATCAGGCCATAGGAAATTAAATAATTTACATTCTGTGAAATGAAATAATTTAGATTATGTGAAGTCAAATATATTAGATGTGATATCTGGACATCAATTTTTTTAGTTTAAGCAGGGTTATACTTTTTAATGACTTAAAATCCTTTTTTGAGGATGTGTTTCTAAAATACACAACAATAACACAGATTCATATTAATAAATCCAAGCTGATATCTTTAAATGATGGCTATAACTGGGGGCAAATAATAAAGAGAATATGGAGCATTCAAAGAAGAAGAAGAAGGAAAAAAAAAGAGTGTTGTAAGTTTGAGGAGGAGTTTCCATCAGCTGACGCTAGGAGCTGTCCGCGGTGCTGAATCCTCTCCATGTGCAGCTCACACACGCAGCGGCCAAATCCACGGAAGACCTCCGCCTTTCCTTCCATCAATTCTCCCGACTCTGCCAATTATTAAACAAGTGCAACTGCTCTTGTTTTGCAGCTGCAACATTCTCGCTTTGTCGATTTTTATTTCGAAGTATTCTTTGAGAGAGAGAGAAAAAAAAAATCAAGAACAAACAGGACGTTTTCTGCACCGCGACGCGAAGATCGACCTCGACTTTAGTAGACATGTGCACGCTACACGGCTGTCAATTTCGGACCCTCATCGCGGTTTTTGTGCTGGCTGGTGCCCTGATGACCAAAACGCACGGACAAGGTAAGAAGTTTGGATTTTGCACGCGTACTTTGCGCGTCGGTGTAGTTGATTGTGTCAAAGTAAAAGCCCGCCGCTGGGCGGTGACGTCGGCATCGATCCCCGCACATCTACAAGTGTATAGTGTCTTAATCTGTCAATGTACATCACAAAAACAAGAATATTACGGATTATACAAACGCTCATTCTTTTAATAATGCGCGATTCAATTAAGTGTGGCAAACTACTCTAAATAGAAGTTGCGCATCTTCACACTTAACGGTTAACGGTTAGTTGCATAACGGTTCATTAAGCTGCACGCTGACAACTTAGATCTTAGTTTTTTTGCATACATGCATGCATGTAAATATTATTCTAACACACATTTTACAGAATACAATCAACTTTATTGTGGCAGTGTTTGTTTACCTATGTGTTGGAAGCCGGGGTAAACAGTTGTGAAGTGACTTCTTTGGGCTGTGAGGTCTGTGTGACAGACGGTGCTCGGTAATAAGACTCTAATCCTTCGGAATTACAGAAGATTATTGACCAAGCTGTTTGACACGGCCGGGTGCTTGTGCGTCCGTGCGCAGTAGCCTTGTTCTAATTATTTCTCCAGTGTTGCCTTCCTGTGTTTCAGCGTGCGTACACTTTTACTATCACTTTTTGGTTTAATTTTTGGTGTGGAAGTCCACTTTGTGATGCACCATCCAACTTGGTGCATGCACAGTTTGTTTAAAGTAAAACTAGTTTGGCAAATAAATCCACACTACCAAAAAGGAGCTGCTGTCTCAGTGAGAAAAATTGATGTAACAATTTGCAGAGATTTTTATTTCAACTTTCAACTGAGTTAATGCCACAAGACTTCTCCAAATTGTTACATCACTTTTTCTTATTGAGACAGCGGTTCATTTTTTTAGAGTGCATGAATGTGCAGCACGTGAAGAGTCACTCACTGCTGATCTGTGGTCAATGACACCTTTCTGCACCCTCTTGTGATGAACCATGATGAATTCTGGCTGTCACTCTGAACATGAACACACTTTTCAGGATTCATTGCAGTAACAAGAAGGGTGCCGTGAGCACACTACTCCACCAAGACTTAAGTACATATTTTAACCTTAAGTTTCATGAAGAGAAATAATAATGCAGGGATCTTCTCCTGCTGTACTTCCTTTGCTGTAAGGGAAGTATTGATCTGAAAACTGACTTCACTGGTATGGTGTGAATCTAAGTTAACAAACTGGGCTAGAATCCTATAATTCTATCTTTCTCACATATTTGTGGGTGTACAAACAGAATATTTACTTAAGGTTAATAAAACTTTTATGGTTCTTCACACCATAAAATGTGATCATTTTGCTGTGTTCACACCATCATAAATAAATGTTTTATGCTCATAGATAATATGAAAAAAACACAAATAGAGTTGCAGTTTTCCAGGCAAATTCTTTAATTTACACTGACACAATAAACACACTGCTTAAAATATTTTGATCCATAAAATCCATATCTTTATGGCAATGTGCACCAAATTGCTCGTATATAGTTTAAATGTTTTATAAAGTGAATATCTGATTTTGTACCCACACACCCAGATTTACTTTTGTCCACTCACTTATTCTCTTTGATTCAAAGAGTTCTGCCAAGTTTTGGACTGCATTGACTATTTCAAAATTATATTTGTTGATTGTACTTGGCTGTGACTTGGGAGATGGCAGCTCACTGTAAAAAGTGATACTCTCAATTAGTTACTCTAACTTGTTTCTATAATTTGCTTTCATTTAACATAATGAGTTATGAAATGTCATGTTAACTTCAGGAGTTATTCAGTGAAATGTAAATTTAAATGTGTCAGCATGACTTAACAATGTGAGTTCAGTGTGAGTTATTTATGTTAAGTCAAGCAATTGAACTTGAGTTTTTAAGTTGAATCACCCTGATAATTTTTACAATGTAAAAAAAGGGTTGCATAGATTTAAGAGTTTGAAAAACTGTCTTCTTGTCGAATCATTGACATAATCAAATAGCTATGCACTGCAGCTGGGTCATATATATTGGAATTGTAACTAAAATATAGACAATATGGAAATGAAAAATGACTATTTTAGCTTTTATTTCTGAGTTGAAACAAAGGTATTCTTCAAGCTACCTTGAAATGTTTTACAGTGTTAAATTCTGAGAAATTGGTGGAAGTCCTGCAAAGTTAAAGTAAAAAAAAAAAAAAGAAAAAAGAAAAATAAATTCCCAGATTCCATCCTTTTAATTGGATTTGCAACAAAAGTTAGTGGGTTTATCCTTGGGCCATATGCCACTCACACTCTGAAAAAGGAACTGCCATCTCAGCAAGAAAAACTGATGTAACAATTTGCATAGATTTTCTTGAGTTATTTCAACTTAGTTATTTCAACTTTCAACTGAGTTAATGCCACAAGACTTCTCTAGTTAAGTTGAAATAACGTTAAAAAATCTATGCAAATTGTTACATCACTTTCTCTCGTTGAGACAGAGGCTAATTTTTTAGAGTGCATCCACCAAGTTTAATGAAAACTGGGTCCGTCGTTTTTGAGTAATCCTGCTAACAGACAGAAAATGGAACTGAATACATCCTTTGGGGAGGTAATAATAACTCTTGCAATACGTGCAGAGGTGATTCACTTATTACACCATATCTCATGCAAATTGAAGTGTATTTCTGCAGAAAAATCTTACACCATCGGCTGACTGAATGTCTAATAGAGAGGAGGTGTCTTTTTTTAAGGTTTCTCGAAAAGTAATGAAGCAATTTTTATGGAACCTGGTGGAAATATTGACCATTAAAAGCATAAGAACCCATTCAAATTTGGGTGGTGTGCATCCAGGAGTTAATCACTTTTTTTCTGACATTGCCACTATTCAGTGGAGGTTTACGCTCTAATGATTACTGATATTTAAATGTTTACACTCAGCAGTGTAACACTGTGCAGTGGTGCTGAGCGAAAGGAGATGTGTGACTTTTTGACTATTTTCACATTTTACAAAAGCACCTGAACCATTTTCTCCACGCTCAGAACTCTAGGGAGAGAAAAATGCACAGTGCACAGGTTTTACAGAAAAATAAGATTTAATAGCTTCCATTAGTGAAGTCACTGCTGTTGCTTAGGCAGCAAGTCAGGTTTCTTTGTATATTCTCCAAGGTGGACGATTTCAATTTTTAATTCTTGATTTCTTTTGATGTTTTACTCTCGTCAGAGTGTTGTGAATGTGTATGCACACACAGGAATAAATGAGTGTTGCTTTAGAAGACGTCTGATTGCCTCATCTGTGATGCTTTCTGTTATTCTGAGTTTGCATCAATGAATAGAGAAAATATACCCCCACACATCTTTTTCACCTTAAAAAAACACTTTGCAATATTTTATCTATTCATTTTTTCAACCTGAATGTGGAAATATGTATGCACGTTTTACATTAACATTTTCGGAAGAAGAAAAATGACATTTTCAGTCACCTCAGATATGAATTTTGCTTATGGTGGAGTATTAAAATGAAAAGAAGTGGTCCATTTCATTGGGTTATTGGTGATATCTATTTTCTGTGGACGGTGGCTGTTATTGAAAGTTTGTATTCACAAGAGCAGGCTGAGCTTTTATGTTATTATTATTATATTACATACATAATTTCCACAAGTATTTTAATGACTAAACACGAACATTGATTGAAAAGAAGACCCTGTGTTGCACCTGCACATCGTGTGAATGTGTTTGTCTGTCTATATGTGGCCCTGTGATGGACTGGCATCCTGTCCAGGGTGTACCCCTTCTCACCCACACTGACTGCTAGGATAGGGTCTTGCCCCCATGACTAGTGCCTATGTGTATGGGTTTGCATCTCTGACTTATGGAATGATCTGACATTTATCTCGACATGTTGGTGACATTTAGATGTTATATTACTGCTAATTCTCATACTCCCGTGTAACCAGTTGTTGAGAGTAAAGGTCCATACTGGCTATGGTACAATTCAGGGACACAGGTTTTTATTTTGAGTGATTTAATTTGGTATGATATGACACAGTTCAATATCATTCTTTGTTTCATGTAGTCATTTTCTATGATAAATTCTATTAAGGGAAAAGGCTTACCTTCCAATACCTTCTTCAGGTTTTTACTATTGTGCTGCAGCATGGTGGCGCTGCCTCCGTTTGCCTTTTGCTCACCATTGAACCACATGCAATTGCACAAAGTGCAACATAGAAGAAGCCAGCTGTTTTTAGGTTGTTGGCACAGCATAAATTCAGTCTGCAATTTTTGATGTTTGAAGTCTTCAGTTTTCATCTTTATTTTGTTACAATTCAAGCCCATTGTGCAGCAGAATCAAGGCAGCAGTGCATTAGCCAGATGTGACATGAACATGGAAAAGTAAAGATAGACATTTAACAGGAACTTAAGTGGACTATGTCATTACGAACCTGCAAGGGTCTTGTGCTGATCTTTAAATGTTTACAACAGTTTGAAAATGTGGAAGCAGCAGCATAACAGCTCCACTCAATTTTTAAAGGACATGTCTCACATTTTTTAACGTCCCAGTTAGTAAGACAACATAAAAGTACTCATGATTGTAAGTGTCTCTGCACACATGTGCTAATAATTAGTGATCGATCTCTGATGTATTTTATTCCTCTCACTCTGAGCGTTAGCAGGTGCATTTCCGTAAAACGTTTCACTCGGCAATTCTCTGCATTTTTCAGTGTGTGATGTCCTTATTAACAAAACAGAATCATCCCACTGACTGACAGACAGAGGGAAAGAAACCTGCTCCATCCAAAAATGAAGCTTCTGAGCTGCTGTTTGAATGTGATGGCTTGGATTTACAGCCAGGAGACGACACACTTCACCCCGAAACTCTTAACCTTTTCAGAGTGTCAGATTTTGGAGCCTAAAGTGCGGTGATGCACTGTTTGTGTGGATGCTGGTTTACTGAAGCTGTAGACATGGACGTCGGGACATCTGGCACTATTTTTAACAAACTGCCTGGACACAGAGATGGATTTGTTACATTGACTACATTTACATGCAGCCAATAACCCTTTCATAACCGGAATATTAGCAATAACCTGGTTGCGCACGGCCATGTAAACACCCGCAAAAACCCGAATATGCTCATATTCTTGTTTTTTAAAAACCTGAATATGACCCCTGGGTTACTCCTTTTCTAACCCGAATATCAGGTCATATAAACGTGCATTGGGATATCCCCATAGAAAGGAACATTATTTTGTGTTCTGTGCATGTCCTATCCGCAAGGAATCTTGGTCTTTTGAGTACGGCAACTACTTATATGCGGCGCGCACAACCCACCGGACACCACAGAAGCGGAGGTAAACAAGCATGGGGAAATCCAGACGCGGCAGCACACCACCACACTTTTGGAGTGAGGAGGAAACCGAGTACTTCATTAGTATCGTGAAAGACATGAATATAATGTCTTTTATTGATGGTAGAAAGTACCAAGATAGTGACATTTACAAGAAGGTGGCCGAAAAGTTACGCAAAGCAGGATTTGCATGAATGCCAGACTAAATCAAGCACAGGTGGAAGACGTGCGCCACTGTTTAGATTGGGAAATTCCAAATGATAGCAATGACCATGTATACAGGAGTAACTCTGTGAATGATTCAGAAACCGGAATATTGACCTTATCCCGAATATTAATGGCATGTAAACATAGCCATTGACAAAAGTCAGAATTCATTATTTCCAGGAATTAATGGACATTATTTAACGTGCCACAATCGAGAGAGAAGCAGAGCTGCAGCGCCTGAGCGCACTTCTTTGATCACGTGAAGTTTACATTTGGAAACTAGAAGCACTCAAGAGCGCAAGGCCACCAAGGCCATAGGGTCACTGACATCACATGGAATACCTTTTGGCAAAGAGACTTATTCCACATCGTTTCAAGAATCTACCATCATGTTTCAGATTCAGTGGTCGAGCCTCTGGGGTCCGAGGGCATGTTTTGGACAGTTCACTCGCCTGGCATAAATGTTTTATTATTGCTGTTAACAGCTCTCCCTGCATCCCACAATCAAGTTTTATAGCTTTGAGAGAGTGTAAATGTGGAGCTGGAATGTGTGTGTGCTGTTAAACTCACTGTGTGTGAGTGTGCGCATGCTGTGCAGCTTACGAGATGTTTGTTTTCCCAGATGTATTTTTTTTTTTTTAGATTTTATTGATAACAACACTTATATCGTGCACAAAACTGATCCTGGAGCAGAGATTGTTATTGACAGGCTGCGTTTATGACTCATGGCTGTGCAGGTGTACATCAACCTTCTCGGAGCTGCAGCTTTTACGGTGACTACATCAAAATAAACAGTTATCACTTAAAAACGAGTCATCATAACACAACATCACACTTATGTCAACTTTGGAATTAATCTGTGCCTCCGTTCTTAACGTTATCAGCTACATTCCATTGAAGCACACGTTGGGACGCTTCTAGTTGCAACGTCAATTGTTGGAAACACCCGAGTACTCACGAGTACTTTGTTTTCAGACGTCTCCGTAGCTGTTTGTTGCAAATGCCATATACTTTGAAACTGGTCACGGAAGTACACAAAGTAATCCCCATGGATCATCGGATAGTCACTAACAGCCTAAATCTTAATTGTTATGATTATGGTGCGACATGGCCTTTAATGTTAAAATTGAACCATTGACTGGGTTATAGTGCATTTAGATTGATTCAGGGTTAGGGTTAGTCCAGAATTCATTTACTTTAAAACTGATTTCTGTTGTGTGTTTGTGTAGATCATTTGGATAGTGAGAATATTGAAAGATTTTTATTCATTTCTTTACACTCACCTTTGAATAACAGTAACAAAGTGGTAAAAAATAAGAAATGTTTGTGTAATGAGGCACATGCATTAGCAGTTTTGTGTCAAGTTCATATGTTACATTCATGTTTAAGATTCAATTTAGATTGTTTAAGAAATACCCTAAAGGGAAACATTTTAGTTTTATGGCTCTGAAGGCATTTCGCATGCATTTAAAAGGTTTCATGCAACGTATATAAAATCAGCACTGTAATTATTGGTGCAGTGCTGGATAATTAATATCACAGTAATATCAAACTTTATGAGAAATAAAATAAAAGCCATGTGGGTGAGAACTTGAGATGAACATGGGTTGTCTGCTCATGCACAGCCTCTACCAACAGATGTGTGATTTGTTAACAGTAGCTGCAAGTAGATACATGATTAAAAACAACCTTCAAGTACTTTAACAAAATGCTGCTTTTTTAACATTTGTTTCAAACTCAGTAGTGGTGCAGCTTAGCTAAAATTTCCATAACAATTGTGCATTTTGTGATAAAAGCATAGAATTTGGCACACATATTCTAAATGAAATAATGTTTATTTTCAGATATGGAGACATCCTGGAGTTGACCTCTAATGAGCAACAGGGGTCAATAAAAATTACACATGGGTCAAAATTTTAAAATGCTCCAATCATGTTGAAAACTATACCACATTATTTGGCTGATCATAATGATTCCAAAAAGGTATAGTTTGGACTATCTATGACTGAATTCCATAGAGTTATGGGGTAAAAACAGCAAACATGGTGACAAAGGTCAGTTTCAGTTTGTACAGGGTTCAAAAGTTAAAGTTGGTCCAGTTTGGTTAAAAAATGATGCAAAGTATTGGTTGAGTTAATAGCCTTTTTAAAAGGACTAGTTTGCATCATCTGTCATGCTTATCGTGTTACGGGGTAACAAAGGTCATACGTCATAGAATCCATTTGGATGCCGACCTTTGACCTTTACTTTGGAGTCCAAACATTCAACACAGTCAAATCTATTCCATTTATTAATCCTTTCATTTCAACAATCACCATAATTTGCATGACGTTTTACCAAAATTGGAGCAACTTTAACTTTTGACCCCTGTGCATACTGAAACGGACCATTGTCACCATTTTTGATGTTTTTACCTCATAACTCCAGAACATTCAGTCATAGATCATCCAAACTATACCTTTTTGGAATCATTATGATCAGACAAATAATGTGGTATAGTTTTAAACATGATTGGAGCATTTCTAAATTTTGACCCCTGTGTAATTCTTTATTGACCCCTGTAGATCATTAGGATGGCTCCATTTGTAAAAAATAAACATTAGTTCATTTAGAACGTGTGCCAAATCAAGCGTTTATCACAGAATGCACAATTGTTTTGCTGTGCCGCCTCACTGCAGCTCGATGCTGCTGAAATTTTCCCCAAAAGCAAATGATTATACAAAATAAGATGCTAACGGATATTTAATTACTAATCTGCAACTATTCAGCAAGCAGTTTTCTTTAGCCTCAAGTGCATCGCTTCAACTTTTACTCAATTTAATGACATTCAGTTGAGCATATTATCTTTATACTTACACATTATTGCTGCCTGTTAACAATGATCTGTGGTGATCTGTGAGTTGGAGAAGGGATGTTTTATGTATTCTAAAGCTCATTAAATGAAATATGAGTATCTCCTGGTTGATGAAGCTCTCCTTAACATGCCACTGCTGCTTTAAAGAATGTGCTGGAGATGAAGTGAAGACTGTGATGAGGGGGGTAGTAATGAGTCATTCTGTATTTCTTTGTTGTTGGAGAATAGAAATCTATTTGCTGTGGATTAAAAAAGATAAGGGATCAGTGGAGTGGCATTATCTGACAAATGGTATTTGTTATTTTGATGTGTTCTGATCTAGGCAACATGAAACAAAGCATCCGTGATACATGGGAAAAAAAAAAGTGGAGCAGAACTTTTTTCATTGCCAATCTTAAACTGTAAAGCTGTTAGTTAAAAGAATAGAATAAAATAAAATTAAAACAAAAGAGAAATTAGAAAAGAGGGTTCCCATAATTGCATGAATTAAAATAAAAGAGAAATTAGAAAAGTGGATTGCTGTAAATGTGTAGCTCCCCCAACATGGGGTCACATGTTGTGCCAGCAGACAAAATGGTTAAAACTTGTTTTTATAGAAAAAACAAAAATCAGCTAATTAGGCCTCATTAAAATAAAAAGTTTATCATCCTTGACATCAGAAAAAATGGATGCGGGAGTGCAGATTTTTTTTTCTCTCTTAGAATGAGGTAAATACATAATTTCAGACCTGAAAACCAACACATACAGCACCTGCATACCAAGTGAGGAACTGAAAATATCAGCTATTTTTAAAATAAATCTTGTTTCCATGTTGAATATAGTCAGTGTACTGCACACTAATAGCGTGATAAACATGCATACTGTGTGTGAGTGACATGGAGTGAATGACCGTGTGGTTGTCAATGACAACAAGCCACAAATTCTGGGTCTGGCTTGGTAAACTTCGGGTGTCTTCGGCCAAAGCATACTCACCACCTAGCGGATGTGCCAGTTCTTGTATGAGCTGTACTGCCATCAATTTAATTAGAAAAATAAATAAATAAATAAATTGATGCAGGCCAATTTTGGCATGCGGGCAAGGATGATAAACTTTTTTTTTTTTTTTTTTTTTTTTTTAATGTGGGCCTTAAATGAACTTGCATGTGATTTTTTTTTTCTAAATGCATAAAAAAGACAAATATTCTTTAACACCAACTTTTGGCATGTAGCTTTTTTTTTTTTGCCAATACATGGATTTCATGACATATGATGTCATAAAAGTAGACATGATGTTATACCAACCTCCTGACCTCAGTATCCAGGGGCCTCATGCACAAAACTTGTGTTACCTACTGAAACATGGCATGCTTTAAAATACAGAAAATATCATACGTACAAAACTATCCAGATGCATCAAAGTGTGCATATGCATGGATCCAAGCACATTCTGTTTGTACATCCGAGTCAACATGGACTTGAGCGTACATGGAGATGTACCGAACACCTCCCTTTGCACGCCCCTATTTAAATATGCATATTCATGTAAATGGGCCCTGGAAGCTTGGATTCCCCCTCTGTTAGATCAGCCAACATGAACATAGAAAAGAAATTATACCGTGTGAGCTACAGATGATGGAAATGAAGTGGAGACATGCTTGGATAGTTTATTTGGTACCCTGTCAAATGGAATAAACATGAAATGGAGAAAAAGTTAAGGGGAGCAGCGCACACACACACACACACACACACACACACACACACTGAAGTAAAACAAAAGAGGTGCACCACACATTCACACGGTCATTTCACTTTTTATACATCTGAATGTTAGTATGGAAATGGATGTACACCACGGTTTTGTGTGTACACAGCCTTTATACATGAGGCCCCAGGTTTTTATTTTTATTTTCTTTATTATTTTCTGACTTCCTGTTGCCAAATAAAAATGGCTTTGATATTGTGAAATGTCATGAAGCACATGTGATGTCATAACAACAAACAAACCAAAGTATAAGTTTTTCATTTAATTTTTGTTATGTTTTAACATATTTCAGTAACTAGCTTTGTGACATCACACCACAGTGACTACTGGGTCCAAAGTTTATCTTTCTATTAACATTTTATCATTTCCTATAGAACTGTTTATGGCAACACAAAGATCTATACATACTATGTTACAAGAACCTAAGCCATGGTCAGCACATGTCATGAGCTAAGATGCTGTGGTTTATGCACATCCAAAGAAATATTAACTTTTGTAAATGTGAGTTCAGACACATTTTGTCCAACATTGTGAATTAAAAAAATTATTTGTGGAGGCAGGCAGCTCATGCTAACATCAGACCTTTAGCATTGTATTATGTGATACTTGTTAGCATTGCATTATGTGATGCTAGTGAGTTTTTATGCTAACATTGGCCACTCCCCATGAGTATTGTATTATGTGATGCTAGCAGGTTTTCATGCTAACATCAGCCCATTAGCATAATTTTATGTGATTACCTCCCATGAGCATTGTGTTATGTGATGCCAGCAAGCTTTCATGCTAACTTTAGCCCATTAGCATTGCATTATGAGAAGCTACAAAAATTTCAAAATATGCGAAAGATCGTTAATTAAAATATATATCATAAACATTTTATTTTGGGGCGTTTCAGCTAAATTAGAGTGGTTTTTATCCATAAGAATTGCACTAGTTATATTTCATACTTCCATATGTGCACATGAATAAAAAAAAGAAGGTTGGATTAGTTTATTAAGTGACGTTTGCAGGGATACACAGAGACCAAAGGATGGCAAGTTTAATGCACATGTCTGCTTTCAGAAAATATTTTAAATTTAGAAGCTGCACACGGAAGAGCGAAGGGGATAATGATTTGAGGAAGCTCACAGATGGGATGAAGATACATTTCAAAGGGCCCTCTTTTGTATTAACACCTGTTACCATGACAGTGCAATGAAGCCCTCTTCATGCTTGAAATGGGAACATTATGAATCCTCAACTCAGCGTTCCTTTTGATGACACCATGTGTTTTCCACAAAGGCTCGTTAAATTGTATAAAATCGTGGGAATAAGGATAATTCCGCATCAGGGTGGATTGTCAGTTTGAGCGGTGCAATGAAAAAATCCGAACATCTCCTTATTCCAGGGGAGGTAACAGAAATGATTCAACACCTGTTTTGTTGGATTGCCAGTGATTAACTTCATTAAGGGCTATTCAGCATCTGTCTGCTGTCATAATTAGTTTAACTTTCCCAAGGCCTGTCAATGGTAAATGAGAGTCATTATGCCAGAATGCCCCTCGTCAAGGTTTGGCGCTCGCCCGCTGCACCCCCTCTCTGTGCCTGTCTTGGTCTCTTTCACTGCCTCCAAGGTGGAGCTCACAGCTTGGCTGAATGCGACTCATTTTCTGACTCTTCATGTGCAAATCGCTCTCTCTCGCTTTCTCTCGATCTTTTTCTATGAGGATGTTCTATGCATCCTAATTTCAGTCATTGCCTCACATATATTTCCTCCTCAAGATTGTGCAGTTATATGTGCCAAAGAGTGTTTTGGAAGGATTTCATTATTGTTTAGCTTGGAATGATTGTGTAACAGCTGCTTTTACCTTCTACAAAATAAACTCCATCTGTGCGTCAGTAAAGTGGGGTGACACTGATTCATCTTACGGTTGTGAAGTGAGCAACATTTACGGGTCATATTATTCATCTTATGTCATCAACGGTCACAGAGGTGTCATTTATCTCTGTTTAGAATCACGACTCAAAATGTGTATGAACAAAGGCATATGTGTGCAGAAGGTTGTGTTTTTGTGTGTGCACAACATTTATAAATGAGGCCCCAGGTGTCTTAAAAACAGACAATAAAATGTCACAGGAATTAAGGGGGTAGATCCCAACCCCTACAAATTTTCCTGTTAAAAAAGGAAAAACTAGAGCACCGCGCAAACCTCCGCCAACACTAGTTTCCAGTTCCACAAATAATTACCTTGGAAAAAAAATTTCAAGGTCAAAGTCCTGTTAGAAGTGACTTTTCATAAGCTAAATTACATGTGATCAAATGTGAGCAGGATGTCGTTCATGCACTTGAATCAAAGTTTATTTGTGGTGTTGTCTGGTTTTTTTCAACTGTTTTGCTTTCTGCATTCTGTTTCAGATCATTTTCACAGATGCGATGCACAAATTTTCATTGCTTTTTGGCACATGGTTTCCATCTAATAACTGGAAGATAGACAAACAGGCATAAAATGGGAACCTCTATCCAATTTTGGTGGTGTTGGCAAATCCATAACAGAAAAATGAGAGTGACTGAGGCAGTTTTGATTGCGATATAACACAAAATGTACACCAAAGGGGCTTTTCAGTATTACATTTAAATGTCCACAAAATCCACATTCGGGATCAGATCCAGATCAAACTTTTTCAGGCAATAGTGAGTGCCAGTCTGCACATCACTTTCAAATATGAGAGTGACTGGGGCATGTTTGATTAAGATAAAATGTAAAATATACATTAAATGGGGTTTTCAATGTCAAATTTAAATGGCCACAAAATCTGTAATCTGGATCAGATCCAGATAAAACTTTGTCAGTCAATAAAGGATGCCATTCTTCATAACACTCTCAAATATGAAAGAAATCTGATATTTTTTGACAGAGTTATGCATTTCTGTAAATTAATTAAATGTTACTAAAGATCAGGAGTTTTCCACTTTGCCAAGATTTTCCCTGACTTTAACCTTTTACCTATGACCTTGAAAATTGAATCACTTCTTTTCTATCAGGATATGAATCATCAGTAAAAAAATTTCTTAACAATATATAAAAAATGTGGGCTCCATGCTGTTCACAAACACAAAAACAAACAAACAGGGGCAAAACATAAACTCCTCCAACTACACTGATGGAGGTATAAAACAAAACAAAAACAAACATGCATTGGCTCAAATTTAAGATGGCCCTGATTATAAGATGACCCCACTTTTTCAATAAATATTTTTGTAAAAATGCTTGAAGACCACTCACTCACTCACTCACTCACTCACTCACTCACTCACTCACTCACTCACTCACTCACTCATCTTGAACTGCTTAGTCCAATGAAGGGTTGCGGGGGGCCAGAGCCTATCCCAGCAGTCATAGAGCATGAGGCGGGGTACACCCTGGACAGGACGCCAGTCTGTCGCAGGGCCACATATAGACAAACAAACACATTCACACTCGCATGGACACCTATGGACAATTTAAAGTGTCCAATCAAATCAAATCAAATTAAATCAATTTTATTTATATAGCGCCAAATCACAACAAACAGTTGCCCCAAGGCGCTTTATATTGTAAGGCAAAAGCCATACAATAATTACGGAAAAACCCCAACGGTCAAAACGACCCCCTGTGAGCAAGCACTTGGCGACAGTGGGAAGGAAAAACTCCCTTTTAACAGGAAGAAACCTCCAGCAGAACCAGGCTCAGGGAGGGGCAGTCTTCTGCTGGGACTGGTTGGGGCTGAGGGGAGAGAATCAGGAAAAAGACATGCTGTGGAAGAGAGCAGAGATCAACCACTAATGATTAAATGCAGAGTGGTGCATACAGAGCAGAAAGAGGTGAATAAAAAGAAACACTCAGTGCATCATGGGAACCCCCCAGCAGTCTACGTCTTTAGCAGCATAACTAACGGATGGTTCAAGGTCACCTGATCCAGCCCTAACTATAAGCTTTAGCAAAAAGGAAAGTTTTAAGCCTAATCTTAAAAGTAGAGAGGGTGTCTGTCTCCCTGATCCGAATTGGGAGCTGGTTCCACAGGAGAGGAGCCTGAAAGCTGAAGGCTCTGCCTCCCATTCTACTTTTAAAAACCCTAGGAACTACAAGTAAGCCTGCAGTCTGAGAGCGAAGCGCTCTATTGGGGTGATATGGTACTATGAGGTCCCTAAGATAAGATGGGACCTGATTATTCAAAACCTTATAAGTAAGAAGAAGAATTTTAAATTCTATTCTAGAATTAACAGGAAGCCAATGACGAGAGGCCAGTATGGGTGAAATATGCTCTCTGCTTCTAGTCCCCGTCAGTACTCTAGCTGCAGCATTTTGAATTAACTGAAGGCTTTTCAGGGAACTTTTAGGACAACCTGATAATAATGAATTACAATAGTCCAGCCTAGAGGAAATAAATGCATGAATTAGTTTTTCAGCATCACTCTGAGACAAGACCTTTCTAATTTTAGAGATATTGCGCAAATGCAAAAAAGCAGTCCTACATATTTGCTTAATATGCGCATTGAAGGACATATTTTGATCAAAAATGACTCCAAGATTTCTCACAGTATTACTAGAGGTCAGGATCTGGTTAGACACCATGTTTCTAAGATTTGTGGGGCCAAGTACAATAACTTCAGTTTTATCTGAATTTAAAAGCAGGGAATTAGAGGTCATCCATGTCTTTATGTCTGTAAGACATTCCTGCAGTTTAACTAAGTGGTGTGTGTCCTCTGGCTTCATGGATAGATAAAGCTGGGTATCATCTGCGTAACAATGAAAATTTAAGCATTGCTTTCTAATAATACTGCCTAAGGGAAGCATGTATAAAGTGAATAAAATTGGTCTTAGCGCAGAACCTTGTGGAACTCCATAATTAACCTTAGTCTGTGAAGAAGACTCCCCATTTACATGAACAAATTGTAATCTATTAGATAAATATGATTCAAACCACTGCAGCGCAGTGCCTTTAATACCTATGGCATGCTCTAATCTCTGTAATAAAATTTTATGGTCAACAGTATCAAAAGCAGCACTGAGGTCTAACAAGACAAGCACAGAGATGAGTCCACTGTCTGAGGCCATAAGAAGATCATTTGTAACCTTCACTAATGCTGTTTCTGTACTATGATGAATTCTAAAACCTGACTGAAACTCTTCAAATAGACCATTCCTCTGCAGATGATCAGTTAGCTGTTTTACAACTACCCTTTCAAGAATTTCTGGTCTATAATTAGCTAAGATAGCTGGGTCAAGTGATGGCTTTTTAAGTAATGGTTTAATTACTGCCACCTTAAAAGCCTGTGGTACATAGCCAACTAATAAAGATAGATTGATCATATTTAAGATCGAAGCATTAATTAATGGTAGGGCTTCCTTGAGCAGCCTGGTGGGAATGGGGTCTAATAGACATGTTGATGTTTGGAGGAAGTAACTAATGAAAATAACTCAGACAGAACAATCGGAGAGAAAGAGTCTAACCAAATACCAGCATTACTGAAAGCAGCCAAGGATAACGATATGTCTTTGGGATGGTTATGAGTAATTTTTTTCTCTAATAGTTAAAATTTTATTAGCAAAGAAAGTCATGAAGTCATTACTAGTTAAAGTTAAAGGAATACTCGGCTCAACAGAGCTCTGACTCTTTGTCAGCCTGGCTACAGTGCTGAAAAGAAAACTGGGGTTGTTCTTATTTTCTTTAATTAGTGATGAGTAGTAAGATGTCCAAGCTTTACGGAGGGCTTTTTTTTATAGAGCAAGAGACTCTTTTTCCAGGCTAAGTGAAGAGCTTCTAAATTAGTGAGATGCCATTACCTCTGCAACTTATGGGTTATCTGCTTTAAGCTGCAAATTTGTGAGTTATACCATGGAGTCAGGCACTTCTGATTTAAGGCTCTCTTTTTCAGAGGAGCTACCTCATCCAAAGTTGTGCTCAATGAGGATGTAAAACTATTGATGAGATAATCTATCTCACTCACAGAGTTTAGGTAGCTACTCTGCACTGTGTTGGTATATGGCATTGGAGAACATAAAGAAGGATTCATATCCTTAAACCTAGTTACAGCGCTTTCCGAAAGACTTCTACTGTAATGAAACTTATTCCCCACTGCTGGGTAGTCCATTAAAGTAAATGTAAATGTTTTTAAGAAATGATCAGACAGAAGGGGGTTTTCAGGGAATACTGTTAAATCTTCAATTTCCATACCATAAGTCAGAACAAGATCTAAAGTATGGTTAAAGTGGTGGGTGGACTCATTTACATTTTGAGTGAAGCCAATTGAGTCTAATAATAGATTAAATGCAGTGTTGAGTGTTGGGAAAGTGTAGGAACACGGACCCACAACAGGGGGCGCAAATGAACGGACAATGGAATAGGTCAAATAACAACACTTTACTGTTGCGAACGTGCACAACAAACACAACAAATTACAACAATGGACAAAGGTCAATTCACAAAGGTGTCGTGTGGGCAGGCTCGAAGATAGGAGACGCCTCTCCAAAGTAGAACCGGAACCACACGGTTTCCTCCGCCACAGGACCCCGGGAATACTGGAGCCGCCAAGTTCCGAACTCCCAGGTGGCCACTGCCTCCGCGTGTCGGACCTGGTACTGCTGGCGAGGAACAAGAACACAATTAACGTGGGCGCGTTTGCACCCAGCAACCTGTACGGCAGGGAAGCTACCTCCACCTCTCGTTGGAGAAAAAAGTCTGCAATCACTCACAAAAATCACAAAGGTTACTGTCAAGCAGTCAGCTGAGATTATTACCTTCCAGGTAGAACGATATCTCGGCGATGAGGTGGAGATGCCGTCCTGCTGATATACCCCAGTGATAATTGCCGTCAGCTGTCTCAGGTGATGGGTGACAGCTGTTACCGAGGCTGCTCCTGTGGGGCGGCGGCGCCCTCTGGTGGTGGTGGGCCAGCAGTACCTCCTCTTCAGCGGCCCACACAACAGTTGAGGCTGTCATTCTCAGCATCTATGTGGATGTTAAAATCGCCCACTATAATTATCTTATCTGAGTTAAGCACTAAGTCAGACAAAAGGTCTGAAAATTCACAGAGAAACTCACAGTAACGACCAGGTGGACGATAGATAACAACAAATAAAACTGTTTTTTGGGACTTCCAATTTGGATGGACAAGACTAAGAGTCAAGCTTTCAAATGAATTAAAGCTCTGTCTGGGTCTTTGATTAATTAATAAGCTGGAGTGGAAGATTGCTGCTAATCCTCCCCCTCGGCCCATGCTACGAGCATTCTGACAGTTAGTGTGAGTCGGGGTCTTTGACTCATTTAAACTAACATACCGTATTTTCTGCACCACAAGGCGCACCGGATTATAAGGCACGCCCTCAATTAGCGGGTACTTAACCCTTACAAAAGGTGCACCGGATTATAAGGCGCGGCCTCAATTAGCGGGTACTTAACCCTTACAAAAGGCGCACGCTAAAACATATAGTCTACAAAAAAAAGGTCACAGAAGCAAAACAGTGAGTTTATTTGAACTTTTTAACAACTTTGAACTACCGGTATTTAACAATATGGTACTCCCATTGTTTTTTTTATTATGGTTCTGTCACAAATCCATCGAAGTCCTCATCTTCTGTGTCTGAATTGAACAGCTGGGCAATTTCGCCATCAAACACGCCAGGTTCCCGCTAATCATCGCTATCGTTTTTGCCTTCAGCCGAATGGTGACTGTAGAGTTGCTTCTCCCGGCTGTTCTTTGTTCAATGACCCATTGCTCGAGTTGGTCTTCTAGCTGTGGCCACCTCGCTTTGTTTCCGTGGAAACTCCGTTTGGTCTTTTTAACTTGGCGCAGTTCATTTTCTTGTTTCCTCTCACAGCTGCTCTATTCCCATGAACAGCTGCGTAACTGATAGCCTGCAGTTTGAATTGTGCCTTGTAAGCATGTCTCTTCGCTGGCGCCATTTTCCGGGGTCCTTAGACAAACGATGTTGTTTTGCAGGATACCTGTAGTATATGATAACTACCGGAGGAGTGGCGGAGGTAAGTGTACGTACCACGGACTCACGGACTCTTCTCTGATTGGTTTATCGCTGGCAGCGTACGTATTCTACGCTACCAGCGTACGTACTTTACGTATTATGTAATGTTCTCCGAATGGTTTATCGCTGCCAGGGTACGTACTCTACGCTGCCAGCGTACGTACTTTATGTATTACATCCCTGTGTCAGCGGGAAATGGTCAGATATTCTGACAGTCAAAGACAACGTCGGTCGTTTTTACAGATTTTGGAATTCAGTGCGCACATAAGGCGCACTGGATTATAGGGCGCACAGCCGAGTTTTGTGAAAATTTAAGGCTTTTAGGTGCGCCTTATGGTGCGGAAAATATGGTATTCATCCTGCTGTAACCAGGTTTCTGTAAGGCAGAATAAATCAATATGTTGATCAATCATTTACTAACAGGGACTTAGAAGAGAGAGACCTAATGTTTATTAGACCACATTTAACTGTTTTAGTCTGTGGTGCAGTTGAAGGTGCTATATTATTTTTTTCTTTTTGAATTTTTATGCTTAAATAGATTTTTACTGGTTGTTGGTGGTCTGGGAGCAGGCACCATCTCTACGGGGATGGGGTATTGGGGGGATGGCAGGGGGAGAGAAGCTGCAGAGAGGTGTGTAAGACTACAACTCTGCTTCCTGGTCCCAACCCTGGATAGTCACGGTTTGGAGGGTTTAATAAAATTGGCCAGATTTCTAGAAATGAGAGCTGCTCCATCCAAAGTGGGATGGATGCCGTCTCTCCTAACAAGACCAGGGCTGAGTCTCAATTCTACCCCTTGGCCCTTCCCCTCCCTTTTGCGCGGGCACAAGAGACAGAGGGGTGTCTCAATTCTCTTTTAGTAGCGAGGAGGAGGGGAAGGCGAAGGGCTACAAACCCCTCCGGTTGTGAGTAAATCTGGATGCACACTCCATTTGGAGGGGTAGGAGGAGCTTACTGCTCTCTCCGAAAAAACAAACATGGCGCCGAAAGAGCCGCACAAATGAAAGCGGCTTTCATTACAAACTTGCCAAAAAACTTTACAGGCAGTTGTCTATGACAGCAACATGTACGCTGCTGGATGCATGTTGTGTATATTCTCGTTCTGAGGAATATTGTAACGTCGCTTGTGCGCTGAGGCGTTATAATGCGCATACACACAAACGATACGATAAGACTCTTTTTTATCTCACAATGGAGAAAATCATGATAAAGGATAAGCACGTTCATTTGTATGTTCAGAAATCTTTGTATAATATCAACCCCTGCTGTTGGATTTCAAGGTCTGTAACGTGTGTGTATTTTAGTAAACAAACGGAGCCCTGAACACACTCGTCTCCTAATAAGCTTTCAGGCAGAAAATGAGAAGTTTCATCAATGGAAATAAGTTGGAAAATATCTACACACACATGTATATGTGTAACACATAACCTGACGTCCTAATAGACTGCTATTATTTGTCAAAGAAATTTCTAAAGGAAATAGAGCTAGATGCAAAAAATGGGAGAATTTGAAAAAGAAATATTAACAGAACTAGATGCAGCCCAAAACATACATACAGGTGCTGGTCATATAATTAGAATATCATGAAAAAGTTGATTTATTTCAGTAATTCCATTCAAAAAGTGAAACTTGTATAATGTATACATTCATTGCACACAGACTGATATATTTCATGTTTATTTATTTTAAATAAATAAACTGTTGTCCTGTTTATTTTATATGATTGTGTCTTTTTTATTATTTTTATTATTTTACTTCTTTTACTTATTTATGTTTTAAAATTTTTTTATTGTGTTTTAATCTTATTTCATTTTATTCTGCTTTTAAATGATGATTGTGAAGCGCCTTGAGGCGATTATTCGTGATTTGGCGCTATATAAATTAATAAATTATTATCATAAATTATTTTAATTACTAATTCATTAATTACTAATCAGTCAATTAATGATTAATCAAAGAATATTAATTATTATTGATTAATTACTAGTATCATTAACATTAATACATTACTAATCAATTAATTATTAATACTATTAATTATTATTATTATTATTATTATTATTATAAATTACAAATTAATTAAATTAATTAACATGACATGATTGCAATGCATCAAAGAAATCTGCGACTTCTATTTCTTTGCATTTACGGAGAAAGGCGAGAAAATAAAAAGAGCAAACAGGCAACTGCAACAAGTTACATTTTGGTTGCCATGTTAAACAGTGAAGACGGCAGTTTGACACAGGCAGTTTTTTTTTCTCCTAAGGCAGAGGGGTGTCTCAATTCATAGGGCTAGAGGCATACCCCTTCACCTTACCCCTTGTTTTAAAGGGGGTAGGCGTAGGGGTAGGGGTAGGGCCAAGGGGAAGGGGTACAAAAGAGAATTGAGATTGGGGGCAGGTTTTCCCCAGAAGCTTTGCCAATTATCTATGAAGCCCACCTCATTTTTTGGACACCACTCAGACAGCCAGCAATTCAAGGAGAACATGCGGCTAAACATGTCACTCCCAGTCCGACTGGGGAGGGGCCCAGAGAAAACTACAGAGTCCGACATTGTTTTTGCAAAGTTACACACCGATTCAGTGTTAATTTTAGTGACCTCCGATTGGCATAACCGGGTGTCATTACTGCCGATGTGAATTACAATCTTACCAAATTTATGCTTAGCCTTAGCCAGCAGTTTCAAATTTCCTTCAGTGTCACCTGCTCTGGCCCCCGGAAGACAATTGACTATGGTTGCTGGTGTCGCTAACTTCACATTTCTCAAAACAGAGTCGCCAATAACCAGAGTTTGATCCTCGGTGGGTGTGTCGCCGAGTGGGGAAAAACGGTTAGAGAAGTGAACAGGTTGGTGGTGTACAGGGGGCTTCTGTTTAGGACTATGCTTCCTCCTCACAGTCACCCAGCCGGCCTGCTTTCCCGGCTGCTCCGAATCTGCTGGGGGACAGCTAACGGCGGGTAAGCTACCTTGGTCCGCACCAACTACAGGGGCCTGGCTAGCTGTAGGATTTTCCAAGGTGCGGAGCCGAATCTCCAATTCGCCCAGCCTGGTCTCCAAAGCTACGAATAAGCTACACTTATTACAAGTACCATTAATGCTAAAGGAGGCCGAGGAATAACTAAACATTTCACACCCAGAGCAGAAAAGTGCGGGAGAGACAGGAGATGCCGCCATGCTAAACTGGCTAAGAGCTAGTAGCTGCGCTAAGCTAGCGGATTCCTAAAAACACACAAAGTGAATAATGTGTAAATAATTTAGAGGTGATTCAGCAGAGGGAGTGCTTTAGTTAAGGCACGTGAAGATTACACTGTGAAACAAATCGTTATCTAGTTATCTAGATCAATCTAACTACACAGATTAAACAGCTAACAGATACAGCAAAACACCGCTGTGCTCCGGAACAGGAAGTGCTACAATACCACAGTGAGAGCCAACCACCAGTAGAGGCAAGCAAGAGTCTGAGCAAGCGCCCCAATCCACGTAACCTGCATGTCTTTGGATGTGGGAGGAAGCCGGAGCACCCGGAGGGAACCCACACAAACACTGGGAGAACACACAAACTCCACACAGAAAGGCCACAGGTGGGAACCCAACCCAGTTCTCCACACTGCACGTTCTCTGTGCATGAAGGACTCTTCCGAACAAGTAAATCTCCAAAACATTACGGATTCCCATGAAAGGATGAGGAAAGCAACTCTGACAATTTTAAGTCAAAAATATCTTTAACTGTTTTAATGGCCAAATAAAATCAAAACAAATGAAATCACTGAGAGTTGTTCCATAATATGCATGAACTCAGCAGAAGGGGCTGCATTGGAGTACTTTCAGAGGATGAGAAAGCAGGACGTAAAGATGATGTGTTGTGGTTCTGCTGCTCTGGTCTGATGCAAATTGAACAGTGATAATAACATGCATTAATTGTACTGCATGATCAGTAGGAAACAGAAACTGCAGTCAGAGTTTATGTTGAAATAGAAAACTAGCGCAGGGGCTGCTGGAATAACTGCAAACAAATATAAATACGAGGTCTGTTAGAAAAGTATCCGACCTTTTTATTTTTTGCAAAAACCATATGGATTTGAATCACGTGTGATTGCATCAGCCAAGCTTGAACCTTCGTGCGCATGCGTGAGTTTTTTCATGCCTGTCTCCGCACGTCTGTCTCAATGTGCCGAAAAAGTGCTGATGTGCACGTCTTCTGCAATTTCTGTGGAAGTCAGATGACGTCCCGGATCAACAAAGCCTTCACTTTGGAAATGAATGTTACTGTTACAGGAGTTTTTGTCATGGAAAGAGGAGCGGAGAAATTCGCGCGTCGGGACGGAGCCGCATGGCGCAAAGCAACGCCGTGATGAAGCCTCACAGGACGTGTTCTTGCATGTCCAGCTCATTCACAATTTCTCAGATAGCCACACGACTGAAAAGCCACCAACAGCCGTCTGAAAGCCGTCCTGTGAGACCAACATGGAGGTGCTTTTGTCCGCGCCATGAGCGGCTCTGTGGCGCATCCCTCCGCTTCTCTTTCCATGACAAAAACTCCTGTAACAGTGGAATGTGCCGAAAAAGTGGTGATCTCCACGTCTTCTGCCATTTCTGTTGAAGTCAGACGACGTCCTGGATCAACAAAGCCTTCACTTTGGAAATGATCTGGTTGTTTCAGCGGGGTTTCAGCCTGTTGATCGGCGCTCAGAGTACGCCGCGCTCTCAGACACTGTGGGTGGTCTTTAAACCGGCTGGAGCACTCAATCAAATCAAATCAAATTAACTTTATTTATATAGCGCCAAATCACAACAAACAGCTGCCCCAAGGTGCTTTATATTGTAAGGCAAGGCCATACAATAATTACGGAAAAACCCCAACGGTCAAAATGACCCCCTGTGAGCAAGCACTTGGCAACAGTGGGAAGGAAAAACTCCCTTTTAACAGGAAGAAACCTCCAGCAGAACCAGGCTCAGGGAGGGGCAGTCTTCTGCTGGGACTGGTTGGGCTGAGGGAGAGAACCAGGAAAAAGACATGCTGTGGAAGAGAGCAGAGATCAATCACTAATGATTAAATGCAGAGTGGTGCATACAGAGCAAAAAGAGAAAGAAACACTCAGTGCATCATGGGAACCCCCCAGCAGTCTAAGTCTATAGCAGCATAACTAAGGGATGGTTCAGGGTCACCTGATCCAGCCCTAACTATAAGCTTTAGCAAAAAGGAAAGTTTTAAGCCTAATCTTAAAAGTAGAGAGGGTGTCTGTCTCCCTGATCTGAATTGGGAGCTGGTTCCACAGGAGAGGAGCCTGAAAGCTGAAGGCTCTGCCTCCCATTCTACTCTTACAAACCCTAGGAACTACAAGTAAGCCTGCAGTCTGAGAGCGAAGCGCTCTATTGGGGTGATATGGTACTATGAGGTCCCTAAGATAAGATGGGACCTGATTATTCAAAACCTTATAAGTAAGAAGATGAATTTTAAATTCTATTCTAGAATTAACAGGAAGCCAATGAAGAGAGGCCAATATGGGTGAGATATGCTCTCTCCTTCTAGTCCCCGTCAGTACTCTAGCTGCAGCATTTTGAATTAACTGAAGGCTTTTTAGGGAACTTTTAGGAAAACCTGATAATAATGAATTACAATAGTCCAGCCTAGAGGAAATAAATGCATGAATTGGTTTTTCAGCATCACTCTGAGACAAGACCTTTCTAATTTTAGAGATATTGCGCAAATGCAAAAAAGCAGTCCTACATATTTGTTTAATATGCACATTGAATGACATATCCTGATCAAAAATGACTCCAGGATTTCTCACAGTATTACTAGAGGTCAGGGTAATGCCATCCTGAGTAAGGATCTGGTTAGACACCATGTTTCTAAGATTTGTGGGGCCAAGTACAATAACAATAACTAACTAACTCTTTATGTCTGTAAGACAATCCTGCAGTTTAGCTAATTGGTGTGTGTCCTCTGGCTTCATGGATAGATAAAGCTGGGTATCATTTGCGTAACAATGAAAATTTAAGCAATGCTGTCTAATAATACTGCCTAAGGGAAACATGTATAAAGTGAATCATATTGGTCCTAGCACAGAACCTTGTGGAACTCCATAATTAACCTTAGTCTGTGAAGAAGATTCCCCATTTACATGAACAAATTGTAATCTATTAGATAAATATGATTCAAACCACTGCAGCGCAGTGCCTTTAATACATATGGCATGCTCTAATCTCTGTAATAAAATTTTATGGTCAACAGTATTAAAAGCAGCACTGAGGTCTAACAGAACAAGCACAGAGATTAGTCCACTGTCTGAGGCCATAAAAAGATCATTTGTAACCTTCACTAATGCTGTTTCTGTACTATGATGAATTCTAAAACCTGACTGAAACTCTTCAAATAAACCATTCCTCTGCAGATGGTCAGTTAGCTGTTTTACAACTACCCTTTCAAGAATTTTTGAGAGAAAAGGAAGGTTGGAGATTGGCCTATAATTAGCTAAGATAGCTGGGTCAAGTGATGGCTTTTTAAGTAATAGTTTAATTACTGCCACCTTAAAAGCCTGTGGTACATAGCCAACTAATAAAGACAGATTGATCATATTTAAGATCGAAGCATTAGTTAATGGTAGGGCTTCCTTGAGCAGCCTGGTAGGAATGGGGTCTAATAGACATGTTGATGGTTTGGAGGAAGTAACTAATGAAAATAACTCAGAACAATCAGAGAGAAAGAGTCTAACCAAATACCGGCATCACTGAAAGCAGCCAAAGATAACCATATGTCTTTGGGATGGTTATGAGTAATTTTTTCTCTTATAGTTAGAATTTTATTAGCAAAGAAAGTCATGAAGTCATTACTAGTTAAAGTGAAAGGAATACTCAGCTCAATAGAGCTCTGACTCTTTGTCAGCCTGGCTACAGTGCTGAAAAGAAACCTGGGGTTGTTCTTATTTTCTTCAATTAGTGATGAGTAGTAAGATGTCCTAGCTTTACGGAGGGCTTTTTTTATAGAGCAACAGACTCTTTTTCCAGGCTAAGTGAAGATATTCTAAATTAGTGAGATGCCATTTCCTCTCCAACTGACGGGTTATCTGCTTTAAGCTGCGAGTTTGTGAGTTATACCACGGAGTCAGGCACTTCTGATTTAAGGCTCTCTTTTTCAGAGGAGCTACAGCATCCAAAGTTGTGTTCAATGAGAATTATAAAACTATTGACAAGATACTCTATCTCACTCACAGAGTTTAGGTAGCTACTCTGCACTGTGTTGGTATATGGCATTAGAGAACATAAAGAAGGAATCATATCCTTAAACCTAGTTACAGGGCTTTCTGAAAGATTTCTAGTGTAATGAAACTTATTCCCCACTGCTGGGTAGTCCATCAGAGTAAATGTAAATCTTAATCTGTGTAATCCCCATAAAATCGTCCCTGAAAGCCATCTGAATTTTCCGAATGGTGTCCACCTGGAGGTCTCTCACAGTTTCTGGAAAGATTTGATGCAGCAAAGCTCCAAATCGTTCAGACATTTTATTCGCAATAAAAATCCAACGAGAGGGGTGGACAACTGCTCACACAAAGCCTGCTCACAGGTGAATGATGCAACCGACAGGCATGAAAAAACTCACGCATGCGCACAAAGGTTCAAGCTTGGCTGATGTAATCACACGTGATTCAAATCCATATGGTTTTTGCAAAAAATTAAAAGGTCGGATACTTTTCTAACAGACCTTGTAGTTGTGATTTATTGTATTATTTATGAATGGTTTATGCAAAGGGGTACATTCTATTCAAGTGGCCTTTGTTGCCATCTACTGTTGGGTTGTATATGGCATGTAAATGTCACATAATTTGTAACATGACTGCATGTTTTTTCAGATGTATTATGTTATATTGGTATTAATGTGGCTGTAGCTTTAAGTGGAAATGAGCTGCTGCCCACAATGGCTCCCTCTGCAGGTAAAGATGTGGCATCTCTCCATATTTCCCCCACAGGTTTGTGGCTGTGTCACAGACCACAAGCGCTCTCAATAGCAGTGTCTCATTGCAGCAAACAAGAGTCCATTGAAGGTCATCTGTGACACGTGTCACAGATGACCTTCAATGAGCTGTTTCATGCTTGATTAGTGAGAGAGATTGTACATGCACAGCCTTAGCACTGCCTAACTGACAATGTCAAATATGAAATCTATACAACCTATAAACCTATATCAATATTTACCTATAAAAACATTTTCACAATGTGACTTCTTTAATACTCATTTTAATTCTCTGTTTTCATATAGATACAGTGCAGTATATAGCAAATGTAACATTTTCACTTTCAGTATTGTTATATTAACATTATTTAACTTATGGCCTTGCAGTTTTTCTGGAATATAAAGTTTTGACTGAACAGTTCCAAAGTATAAATCACATTGAGCACTGTGCCCCGTCTCTGACCCCTTCAAGTTACTGGACAAAAGTTTGAGTGTTTATTTCCCCATTTGCGTTTTTACTTGTGCCATTGCTTCAAAATAAAGCCATTAGCATTTTTGTATGCCTTTGTCAGTTCTTTCTCTATTTTTAACATTTTGCATTAATCTCAAGGCGGACTCAAAGATTAGTGCGCTCAGCACTTGTTTGCCCCCTAGTAATTGAACACTCATGTGTCCTTGTTTTAGGTTAAACTAATTAATTAACTAAGATTATTCTATTCTCCAGCATGAAAAACAGATAAAAAGAGACTTTCATTCATTTATAATTGCGTGACCCACGCAGCAAATATTTACACGCTATCACACATTAAAATATTTATTCAGATGTTTGTAACTCGACTTACTTGGTGTCAAAATTAATTTCTCACTCAAACTGCAGTATATTTGGTGCTGTGCAAAAGTCGTAGGTGTGATTTCAAATCTCCTATGCAAAAATGATGAAAATCTTCTTAATAATATTAAATATTTTTTCATAAAGAAGCAATGCAAGTGCTAGCACATGTACACAGACCCAGTGCTCACTGTAGCCTTTAAAAGTGAAATTCATAATTTGATGAGGATGCACATTCTACAACTGTCCTGCAGGTGTCAATGTCCGGTGAGTGGCAGCAGGATGTGATGTCTTCCTTTTCATCTGAAATCAAGAACAGTGGTTTAAACATGGGTATTTTAAAGGTTTAAAAATGTTCGAAATCATTTTTTGGGTTAGCAACAGTGAGACAGTGGTGGGCACAGCTAACTAAAAAGTTAGCTTCGGTGACCATTAATGAGATAACTGAAAAGTTATCTTTTATGACGATAAACCGATAAACTGCTAAAAATGTATCTTTATTACAGATAACCGATAACTATTAGTATTGATTTGGACGCGGCCACATCAGATTACACTGCCGGCTTCTGATAAATCAGTTTCACTTTAAGCACCGCAGGGGCTGCTGGGTAAATTCAAGGATCACAAACACACAAAAAATGAATAAATAAAAAATAAAACCCCAAAACCCCAAAGCAGTAACACACAGTATTAGAAGTCAGTTTATCTCGGTATTAGATATACCATCATTTACGAACTAAAAGCTGCCACTTATGTCGCATGCTTTGAACCCTGCAGTGTAAACAACCGAAATACATCTATTAATGCATTGATTGGCAGAGTAAAATACACGTAGTAAATATAAATTCTTACCTGTTAGTTTCAGTGGGATTCATCTGAATAAATAATCCACATAAAGCATGCTTTTAAAAATCCAAAACAGTGTCTAAACATGAAGAACAGTCCCTCCCTCTGTACACACAGCTGCACCATGAGAGCTCCTCTCCTCCACCGAGTCTTGGCGATTAAATTACAGCCACAAAGAAGTAAAATTAAATAATGTTAACATGCGTCTGTTTTTTTTTTATGTGGAGTAGACAAGTCACTGTAATGTCCAACGTGAAACTGAACTACACTACCCACAATGCTCCCTGCATCGATGAGCCAATCACATTTTACGCTTAATGATGACGTCACCAGCAAGTGATAAGCAGCCAGTCTGCTCAGTGGCTACAAACACAACAAACGGACTAAAATGTTTGATTTTAGGGTTTACAAACGTTTTTAGCCGTTAAACTTTACCAGCAAAGAAAATGTTATTGGACTGAAAGTTACACTATGTAACAAATTTTTATTTTTGTTTTGTTCCTGGGTACACAGTGTGTTTTCCTCGATTCGCCTTCACTACTACTGAGTAGTCTTCTAGAATATTCTTTAACTGCTAGAACTGTCCAGAATTTTCTAGAAGTTTCCAGAATTATCTAGAAATTTCAAGAAACTTTTAGAACTTTCTAGAACGTAAAAAAAAAATAAAATCAAAGTTTGTGCTGAATGTAGTCATTTTTCCATAGACTTTAGACATAAGCAGTTGAAATATAACACTTAGAAGCCAGGAACAAAAATTATGTTACATAGTGTAATCAGAACTAAATTTATCGGAAGATAATTGGTCCGATGATGGTTTTAAAACTTATCTGAAAAGCTAATCTGATAGTAAAAACATTAGCTTCGATAATTACCTGATATCGTTTTAGCTGAACTGTGCCCACCACTGCAGTGAGATATGGAATTGGGCTACCAATATGTAGACTTGTGTTCAATTCCCAGTCATGAGACATGTCTTTGTCCTTGGACATGATGCTTTATGCTCACTATGTCAGTCCACCCAGCTGTCAGTGGATACTTGCCTTGGCTGGGGAATTGTCTACCTTGGAGCATCCTGTCCAGGGGAAGTTATAGATTCTACTCTACTTCATGCTTTTGACTCCAGGGATACACACTGGCACCAGTGGGCCTCAGGGCTGAGGACTGAGAGTTAGCGATCAGTAATTTGTAGTACTGATGAGCACTGATGGGAATAGCACTGTTAAAATGAACACCGTTACAAATGGGATTATTTTTTCAGTAATGGGTAATCTAACTAATTACTGTTTCCATTGCTACAACGCCATTATTGTTACTGACAATAAAATGCAGCGAGTTACTATAATTGAGCTTATTGTGGCTGTTCATCTCTCAACTGCAGCAGAGCTGCAAAGTTTAGTTTTTTCCATTGGCGAGGTGTGTGGGGTGGGTGGGGGACAACAGCATAAGTGATGGTGATTGGTGAAGCAAGAGTAAAATTTCATGGGAGCTGGGTGGGAGTTCACGCACAAATACAAACACACAGACAGACACACACACACTCGCTCACATACAGATGCCACACACTGTATGGGAACGAGCGTAATATAATTTGAGTCAATATGAGTATAATTTGATTCAAAAGTTCTAAAATATCTATTATTTTTGACTGTTTGACTATTATAAACATAGTAATGATAATATCTCACTCACTCATCTTCGACCATTTACTCCAATTAAGGGTCACAGGGCAGTGGGGGGGTGTTGGGGGGCTGCACCCTATCCCAGCAGCCATAGGGCATGAGGTGAGGTACACCCCAGACAATTTAAAGTTTCCTGTATGTCTTTGGATGTGGGTGGAAGCCGGAGCACCCGCAGGGAACCCACGCAAACACGGGGAGAACATGCAAACTCCATACAGAAACGTCACAGGTGGAAATCAATCCCATGACTGCATTTATATAGCACTTTTCCATCTGCATCAGACACTCAAAGCGTGCTGTGAGGCAACAGTGCTAACCACTAAGCTACTGTGCTGCCCATGATAATACCTATTATAACTATAATAGTATATTAAATTTGACAGGTGTTTTGTCTCACATTGTCCCACAGCAACATTAAAATAGTGCAGGTTAGTGTACAATGTTTTCTGTTTATAATTTATTCTATTAAGTGTCCATTTAATACAATAAACATTTAATATTGAGTTTTATTATAAATAATCTAACACACACTAGAATTTAAAGTTCAGTAAAGGGAGGAGCAATCCAAATTCATTGACATATTTGAATAACAAATGTATGTTGTTCCACAGCAACATTGAAATAGTGTAGATTAGTGTACAATGTTTTCTGTTAATAATTAATTTTATTAAGGGTCCACGACATTTGGTCCGCAATGCATAATTTCTTTACTAACCAGAAAGCAAAAAAACACGATTAGAAAATCCAAAGTCGGACATAAACACTCCACAAACATCTAAACAACATCTGAAAAAACACACAGATTGAAAGCTTACCAGCTAACAACTGGACCATCTGTTAGCAAGTTCTTCGTGAAGGTGAAGCGAGCAGGTCTCTGACTATGAGCCATCAGCAGCTTTTATATTTGGGCGATACTGTAAGTTTATGTGTTTATATATATAATAGCCATATAATAAACAAATTATTAACCTTGCTTGCTCGGTCTGTACAGGGATATCAGGCCTCTGTCCGTACTGACAACACGTCACTCTGATATTGCCCCGTACAGACCTCACGCTTGGTTAATAAGCTTGTATTATTATAAATAACTGAACATACAGTTGAATTTAAAGTTCATTATGGACATCATTCATCACTGACATCTTTGAACATTTTTTAAATGTAACACAACAGTCACTTACCCTCATATGTAAGTAATCTATATTATAATAGCCAAGTTGGCTCTGTGTGCATGTGTACGGCTTCAATCAAAAACGGGAGAGCTGACATTTGCATTTTGGTATGTTTATGTATTTTGGGTCAAGGAAAATGTGAAAGTTGATAGGACAAATATTTTTGGAGAAATTAGCAATTTCAGCTAACCAGTAAACAACAGATGTGGTGCAATGCACCATGGGAGTTTGGGGTTTTAAATGTTGTTATTATGGTTCATGTTAGTTTAACAGTGTTGTTAGTGTTATTGATTTATTGTGTTTTTGTCATTCAGTTGGTTTATTCAGTTTAGATAAGTGTTATATTGCTGTTACCATATGTAAGTTAAGTGTTATGTTGGCCTCATGAGTGAAATGTGTAGTGTTTTTCCTGTCTTCTGCCACCGTCTTTGTCAAATTAAAAGCATCTGCTTACAGCAGAATAAATAAAAGGTAAACAGCTTTGCGTGCATGCATGTTGTGATTTTACCATGCACAAACTGGGGAGAGCTGACATTTGGCGTTTAGGTCCAGGATGAACGGCGCCAAAACCAAACGTTGATAGGACTAATATTTTTAGAGAAGCTACATATATTAGTGAACAATACTGAACAATGGACACTGATATTTATATTCTGGACTCATATGCCAATCCAGCAGGGGGTGGTAAATCATCTATATATTATTAGAGTGAGCATGCGATTTTATTTAGTAAGGTCAATGTAAGTACATTGTATAATTGTAAATATGTAAAAATACATGGATGACACAAGAAAATGAAAACACTTATTTCCATTGTGGTCCATTTAAAAATCGCATTACAAAATAGAAGTAAAAATTAAATAATAATAATAATAATAATAATAATAATAATAATAATAATAATTCTGTGTATATGATGAGAAGAACCTAAAAAATGTATAAATACATTAAGACAGTAAATTAACATGAAAAAAATCACATAATTAACAGGGGAAAAAGGTTGACATCATCCTCTAAAAACTGTTGAGGTCTCAGGTTCTAAAAACATTCTGCAATTACACACCTTTCCAACTCATTATAGAAACTTTCCAAAATTTATTACCACCCTTAAAAAATGTCAGCTACCTATTTTATAAACAATACCCAATATAGAGCCCGTGGATTCCCATGGACAGCACACTAGTTAATTTTGTAATGCTGTAACGCAGTTACTATTTGGGAGAAGTAAGTAGTAAATGGAACTAATTACTTTTGTAAAGCAATGCCCCCAACGCTGTTGATAAGAACCTTTGCCACCATCCTCAGCCACATGTTAAATAGTAAATGGACTGCATTTATATAGCACTTTTCCATCTGCATCAGACACTCAAAGCGTTCTATCCATTCTTTATTTTTCCCGTTCTATTGTATATTTCGGCCCTTGTTTGCCAATGTAAGGGACATCATGTTGTAAAATACCCGGACACAACAACATGATGCACGACTTTTGTATTTTGTCTGTAATTGCATCTACACTGTTTTGAGTGATGAATTGCTTTTCCTGAAAACCCAAGAATAAATCAAAAACAACACAATGTGTTGCAAATTATAACATACTGCACACCTTTTCTTTTCTGAAAGCATGTTCTATTCTGATTGCATGAGAATTTACACAATAGGCCTGGAAGGACTTCTTTCATCTGCAGAGCAGAGAAAATTACAGAAGGCATTATATTTTATCACAATGTGATCATCTCTTTGTAGATTTGAATGCCAAGGCTTACAGTAAAATCATCATCATGGATCCTCGGTAAAGGCAAAGGAGCTTCCTGCGGATCAGACAATAGCCCTCGAGAGCTCCTCTATCTGTGAAATATTCGTTTCCCTGCTGAGGACTGGGACAGGACTTCCTGCCGGGAGTTCAGTGGACTCTTAAAGTGTTCCTGACCAATTTCGAAGCTGTGTACATTTAAAATATTCCGAGTGAAGAGCAGTACTGAGTGGGCGGGTCACGTCGATCGCTTTGTCAAGGCACTGCATACATGGCTTTCTTTCTGCCAGCTTTTCATTGGCTTTGCACCTTTATTGATCTCACCAGTTGTCAAAAAAGGTCGGTATGGTTAGGCACCCCGAGGTAGAGCCTTCTTTTCCACACCTCGCGCCATTCGCTACACCTCATCCATGCCTGCTTAATCAGAGCTGGGATGTTTTGTGGCTGAAGGGGTTGGGAGGGAGAGAGGCAGCTGTGTGAAAGGTTTAAGACCAGGGACAGCTCCAGCTCTCTTTCCCTCTTCTCTGTACCAGATCCAATCTCCAAAGCATTTCATCTGTGGCTCTGCAAGGGCTTATGTGGGGTCGAGGAGTGCCGTGTGGAAAGTGGCAGGTAATAGGCTGTGTAATGTGTTGGAGGAAGCAGTTTTAGTATTCACAGTTAGTAGTGACCTCTGGCATGCTGAGCCATCCCCACAGTAATTTCCTCTGAAAAGATGTAATTGAATTCATCAGGATGAGTAAACATATTATAAGTAGCAAAGGAAGATAACAATGTTGTGGATAGATCAAGGAATGGGATAGTAGCTCCATGAGTAATTGAAAATAGTCAAAGACAAACACAAGCAGAGAAAGTGTGCAGGACACTTGGGGGGAAAGTCATTGCCGTTCATTTATAGATGGAGTTTTTTTTTTTTTGTTACTTTGCTCTGCTGTGTTTTCGCATGCTTTGATTTTATGATTCAAGTACCTCTTATCTCAAAGCCAATCATGAGATGGCAAAATATGTTGTCAAGCATTAAATTCTTGCAAGTGCAAATAAGCAAATAACACTCCACTGAGTCAGAATGGCTAAGTGACACAAACTCATCCTGCTCCGATGTCACAGAGCGCTGCAATGTGTGACCGTGAACCTCCACTTTGAGATTCCATAGCACTTTGTGTGTAATTTAACAGTTTGAGCTTCGAACATCACCTTGGAAATATCGTATGTTGTTGCTCTGAGTGACTGCCGGGTGGTCAAGCTGTTTGTCTGCTGCTGACAGAGAGTCGGCTCGTTGCAGCATTTCTCATCTGTCGGAGGAGTGAGTGGCCTTTATAAATATTCACCTTTAAAAATCCAGGGAACAGCTGAAGCTCCGGTTGAGCATGTAGTTGAACGCTGGAAAAGCTTTTAGCCGTAGAAGACTGCCCATTTAGTTCCTGTTAGAAATTACAAGTTTGACATTTCCTTAAAATGGCGCGTGAATATTTTTGGGTTTTGTGGATAATGTTTTGATGGCCTGATTGTCAAAGTTGCATGTATGTCAGGAGCAGTGAATCTGGGCGCACTGGTGGTGGGTTCCACTTTTAAAAAGACGGGACCAATAATTTACAGGATTTGAGAAAATGAGTGAGGAATTTGAATATCTAGGTTTGTCATTATCCCAGAATAAGAGCAGTGGTGTGCACAGCAAACCGAAAAGTTTGCTTCAATAACCATTAAACTGCTAACTGAAAAGTTACCTTTTATAACGCTAAACCGATCAACCGCTAAAAATTTTAGCCGAAGTTACCGCTAACTGCTGACTTTTAGTATTGACTCGGTCGCGGCCACATCGGATAATACTGTCGGCTATTGATAAGACAGTTTTGAGTTTAAGCACAGCAGGGGCTGCTGGGTAAATTCAAAGGCGATGACAAACACAAAACGAATGCATGAAAAACTAGAAGCACTCAGAGAGTGCAAACTGCCGCCAAGGCCATGGGGTCACTGACGCCATAACATCTACACGCTGTGGAATCATTGAACCTAAAAAAGTCTAACAATGATGTTTGCTCAGTAGTAAAAAAAAGTTTCATCTGCTGTGACTGGACAGCATGTATCCTTAGCGCTTGGCATCACAGTTTATTGCAACTTGCACCTTTCAATCAATCAATCAATTTTTTTTATATAGTGCCAAATCACAACAAACAGTTGCCCCAAGGCGCTTTATATTGTAAGGCAAGGCCATACAATAATTATGTAAAACCCCAACGGTCAAAACGACCCCCTGTGAGCAAGCACTTGGCTACAGTGGGAAGGAAAAACTCCCTTTTAACAGGAAGAAACCTCCAGCAGAACCAGGCACAGGGAGGGGCAGTCTTCTGCTGGGACTGGTTGGGGCTGAGGGAGAGAACCAGGAAAAAGACATGCTGTGGAGGGGAGCAGAGATCGATCACTAATGATTAAATGCAGAGTGGTGCATACAGAGCAAAAAGAGAAAGAAAGAAAAAGAAAGAAAGAAAGAAAGAAGCTTTCCCAGAAGCTACTGTCATCTGAGCACTGATATTGATATTGCATGTGCTTATAGACAAAAACAAGAGACAAAATTCAATTTATTATTCAACTAAACTGTAAATATATGAATTTTTAACATTTATGAAGCACTTCTCTAAACAAGGCCATACGGTCACTGACCCTAAAGAGATTCCCCCCTTGGCACTGTGATCTATTCAACAATTCAGTGTTACAACCAAAACTATGATACATACACTTTTCTTTCCTTTATATTTGACATCCTTGACCATGAAAACATACCACTAGAAGTTGAAATCACTTTTATATCTTTATTAGTTCAAAAGTTATTGTATAAAAACGATTTTTCGGTAATGGCAGTTTTCTTCTGGATCTAAATCAAATCAAATCAATTTTATTTATATAGCACCAAATCACAACAAACAGTTGCCCCAAGGCGCTTTATATTGTAAGGCAAAGCCATACAATAATTACGGAAAAACCCCAACGGTCAAAACGACCCCCTGTGAGCAAGCACTTGGCAACAGTGGGAAGGAAAAACTCCCTTTTAACAGGAAGAAACCTTCAACAGAACCAGGCTCAGGGAGGGGCAGTCTTCTGCTGGGACTGGTTGGGGCTGAGGGAGAGAACCAGGAAAAAGACATGCTGTGGAGGGGAGCAGAGATCAATCACTAATGATTAAATGCAGAGTGGTGCATACAGAGCAAAAACAGAAAGAAACACTCAGTGCATCATATGAACCCCCCAGCAGTCTAAGTCTATAGCAGCATAACTAAGGGATGGTTCAGGGTCACCTGATCCAGCTCTAACTATAAGCTTTAGCAAAAAGGAAAGTTTTAAGCCTAATCTTAAAAGTAGAGAGGGTGTCTGTCTCCCTGATCCGAATTGGGAGCTGGTTCCACAGGAGAGGAGCCTGAAAGCTGAAGGCTCTGCCTCCCATTCTACTCTTACAAACCCTAGGAACTACAAGTAAGCCTGCAGTCTGAGAGCGAAGCACTCTATTGGGGTGATATGGTACTATGAGGTCCCTAAGATAAGATGGGACCTGATTATTCAAAACCTTATAAGTAAGAAGATGAATTTTAAATTCTATTCTAGAATTAACAGGAAGCCAATGAAGAGAGGCCAATATGGGTGAGATATGCTCTCCTAGTCCCTGTCAGTACTCTAGCTGTAGCATTTTGAATTAACTGAAGGCTTTTCAGGGAACTTTTAGGACAACCTGATAATAATGAATTACAATAGTCCAGCCTAGAGGAAATAAATGCATGAATTAGTTTTTCAGCATCACTCTGAGACAAGACCTTTCTAATTTTAGAGATATTGCACAAATGCAAAAAAGCAGTCCTACATATTTGTTTAATATGCACATTGAATGACATATCCTGATCAAAAATGACTCCAAGATTTCTCACAGTATTATTAGAGGTCAGGGTAATGTCATCCAGAGTAAGGATCTGGTTAGACACCATGTTTCTAAGATTTGTGGGGCCAAGTACAATAACTTCAGTTTTGTCTGAGTTTAAAAGTAGGAAATTAGAGGTCATCCATGTCTTTATGTCTGTAAGACAATCCTGCAGTTTAGTTAATTGGTGTTTGTCCTCTGGCTTCATGGATAGATAAAGCTGGGTATCATCTGCGTAACAATGAAAATTTAAGCAATGCTATCTAATAATACTGCCTAAGGGAAGCATGTATAAAGTGAATAAAATCGGTCCTAGCACAGAACCTTGTGGAACTCCATAATTAACCTTAGTCTGTGAAGAAGATTCCCCATTTACATGAACAAATAGTAATCTATTAGATAAATATGATTCAAACCACCGCAGCGCAGTGCCTTTAATACCTATGGCATGCTCTAATCTCTGTAATAAAATTTTATGGTCAACAGTATCAAAAGCAGCACTTAGGTCTAACAGAACAAGTACAGAGATGAGTCCACTGTCTGAAGCCATAAGAAGATCATTTGTAACCTTCACTAATGCTGTTTCTGTACTATGATGAATTCTGAAACCTGACTGAAACTCTTCAAATAGATCATTCCTCTGCAGATGATCAGTTAGCTGTTTTACAACTACCCTTTCAAGAATTTTTGAGAGAAAAGGAAGGTTGGAGATTGGCCTATAATTGGCTAAGATAGCTGGGTCAAGTGATGGCTTTTTAAGTAATGGTTTAATTACTGCCACCTTAAAAGCCTGTGGTACATAGCCAACTAATAAAGATAGATTGATCATATTTAAGATCGAAGCATTAATTAATGGTAGGGCTTCCTTGAGCAGCCTGGTAGGAATGGGGTCTAATAGACATGTTGATGGTTTGGAGGAAGTAACTAATGAAAATAACAAAGACAGAACAATCGTAGAGAAAGAGTCTAACCAAATACCGGCATCACTGAAAGCAGCCAAACACAACGATATGTCTTTAGGATGGTTATGAGTAATTTTTTCTCTAATAGTTAAAATTTTATTAGCAAAGAAAGTCATGAAGTCATTACTAGTTAAAGTTAAAGGAATACTCGGCTCAGTAGAGCTCTGAATCTTTGTCAGCCTGGCTACAGTGCTGAAAAGAAACCTGGGGTTGTTCTTATTTTCTTCAATTAGTGATGAGTAGTAAGATGTCCTAGCTTTAGGGAGGGCTTTTTTATAGAGCAACAGACTCTTTTTCCAGGCTAAGTGAAGATCTTCTAAATTAGTGAGATGCCATTTCCTCTCCAACGTACGGGTTATCTGCTTTAAGATGCAAGTTTGTGAGTTATACCACGGAGTCAGGCACTTCTGATTTAAGGCTCTCTTTTTCAGAGGAGCTACAGCATCCAAAGTTGTCCTCAATGAGTATATAAAACTACTGACGAGATAATCTATCTCACTCACAGAGTTTAGGTAGCTACTCTGCCCTGTGTTGGTATATGGCATTAGAGAACATAAAGAAGGAATCATATGTAACCTAGTTACAGTGCTTTCTGAAAGACTTCTACTGTAATGAAACTTATTCCCCACTGCTGGGTAGTCCATCAGAGTAAATGTAATTAAATGTTAATGTTAAGTAAATGTTATTAAGAAATGATCAGACAGAAGGGGGTTTTCAGTGAATACTGTTAAGTCTTCAGTTTCCATACCATAAGTCAGAACAAGATCTAAGGTATGATTAAAGTGGTGGGTGGACTCATTTACATTTTCAGCAAAGCCAGTCAAGTCTAACAATAGATTAAATGCAGTGTTGAGGCTGTTATTCTCAGCATCTGTGTGGATGTTAAAATCGCCCACTATAATTATCTTATCTGAGCTAAGCACTAAGTCAGACAAAAGGTCCGAAAATTCACAGAGAAACTCACAGTAACGACCAGGTGGACGATAGATAACAAATAAAACTGGTTTTTTGGACTTCCAATTTGGATGGACAAGACTAAGAGTCAAGCTTTCAAATGAATTAAAGCTCTGTCTGGGTTTTTGATTAATTAATAAGCTGGAGTGGAAGATTGCTGCTAATCCTCCCCCTCGGCCCGTGCTACGAGCGTTCTGACTTTTAGTGCGACTCGGGGGTGTTGACTCATTTAAACAATCATATTCATATTTTAACATCCACACAGATGCTGAGAATGACAGCCTCAACACTGCATTTAATCTATTATTAGACTCTATCGGCTTTGCTCAAAAAGTAAATGAGTCCACCCACCACTTTAATCATATTTTAGATCTTGTTCTGACTTATGGTATGGAAATAGAAGACTTAACAGTATTCCCTGAAAACTCCCTTTTGTCTGATCATTTTTTAATAACATTTACATTTACCCTGATGGACTACCCTGCAGTGGGGAATAAGTTTCATTACACTAGAAGTCTTTCAGAAAGCGCTGTAACTAGGTTTAAGGATATGATTCCTTCTTTATGTTCTCTAATGTCATATACCAACACAGAGCAGAGTAGCTACCTAAACTCTGTAAGGGAGTTAGAGTATCTTGTCAATAGTTTTACATCCTCATTGAAGACAACTTTGGATGCTGTAGCTCCTCTGAAAAAGAGAGCTTTAAATCAGAAGTGTCTGACTCCGTGGTATAACTCACAAACTCGTAGCTTAAAGCTGATAACCCGTAAGTTGGAGAGGAAATGGCGTCTCACTAATTTAGAAGATCTTCACTTAGCCTGGAAAAAGAGTTTGTTGCTCTATAAGAAAGCCCTTCGTGAAGCTAGGACATCTTTCTACTCATCACTAATTGAAGAAAATAAGAACAACCCCAGGTTTCTTTTCAGCACTGTAGCCAGGCTGACAAAAAGTCAGAGCTCTATTGAGCTGAGTATTCCATTAACTTTAACTAGTAATGACTTCATGACTTTCTTTGCTAACAAAATTTTGACTATTAGAGAAAAAATTACTCATAACCATCCCAAATATGTATCGTTATCTTTGGCTGCTTTCAGTGATGCCGGTATTTGGTTAGACTCTTTCTCTCCGATTGTTCTGTCTGAGTTATTTTCATTAGTTACTTCATCCAAACCATCAACATGCTTATTAGACCCCATTCCTGCCAGGCTGCTCAAGGAAGTCCTACCATTATTTAATGCTTCAATCTTAAATATGATCAATCTATCTTTGTTAGTTGGTTATGTACCACAGGCCTTTAAGGTGGCAGTAATTAAACCATTACTTAAAAAGCCATCACTTGACCCAGCTATCTTAGCTAATTATAGGCCAATCTCCAACCTTCCTTTTCTCTCAAAGATTCTTGAGAGGGTAGTTGTAAAACAGCTAACTGATCACCTGCAGAGGAATGGTCTATTTGAAGAGTTTCAGTCAGGTTTTAGAATTCATCATAGTACAGAAACAGCATTAGTGAAGGTTACAAATGATCTTCTTATGGCTTCGGACAGTGGACTTATCTCTGTGCTTGTTCTGTTGGACCTCAGTGCTGCTTTTGATACTGTTGACCATAAAATTTTATTACAGAGATTAGAGCATGTCATAGGTATTAAAGGCATTGCGCTGCGGTGGTTTGAATCATATTTGTCTAATAGATTACAGTTTGTTCATGTAAATGGGGAATCTTCTTCACAGACTAAAGTTAATTATGGAGTTCCACAAGGTTCTGTGCTAGGACCAATTTTATTCACTTTATACATGCTTCCCTTGGGCAGTATTATTAGACGGTATTGCTTAAATTTTCATTGTTACGCAGATGATACCCAGCTTTATCTATCCATGAAGCCAGAGGATACGCACCAATTAGCTAAACTGCAGGATTGTCTTACAGACATTAAGACATGGATGACCTCTAATTTCCTGCTTTTAAACTCAGATAAAACTGAAGTTATTGTACTTGGCCCCACAAATCTTAGAAGCATGGTGTCTAACCAGATCGTTACTCTGGATGGCATTTCCCTGATCTCTAGTAATACTGTGAGAAATCTTGGAGTTATTTTTGATCAGGATATGTCATTCAAAGCGCATATTAAACAAATATGTAGGACTGCCTTTTTGCATTTACGCAATATCTCTAAAATCAGAAAGGTCTTGTCTCAGAGTGATGCTGAAAAACTAATTCATGCATTTATTTCCTCTAGGCTGGACTATTGTAATTCATTATTATCAGGTTGTCCTAAAAGTTCCCTAAAAAGCCTTCAGTTGGTTCAGAATGCTGCAGCTAGAGTACTGACGGGGACTAGCAGGAGAGAGCATATCTCACCCGTGTTGGCCTCCCTTCATTGGCTTCCTGTTAATGCTAGAATAGAATTTAAAATTCTTCTTCTTACTTATAAGGTTTTGAATAATCAGGTCCCATCTTATCTTAGGGACCTCGTAGTACCATATTACCCCATTAGAGCGCTTCGCTCTCAGACTGCGGGCTTACTTGTAGTTCCTAGGGTTTGTAAGAGTAGAATGGGAGGCAGAGCCTTCAGCTTTCAGGCTCCTCTCCTGTGGAACCAGCTCCCAATTCAGATCAGGGAGACAGATACCCTCTCTACTTTTAAGATTAGACTTAAAACTTTCCTTTTCGCTAAGGCTTATAGTTAGGGCTGGATCGGGTGACCCTGGACCATCCCTTGGTTATGTTGCTTTAGACGTAGACTGTGTTTCATAATTATTGTATGGCCTTGCCTTGCAATGTGGAGCACCTTGGGGCAACTGTTTGTTGTGATTTGGCGCTATACAAGAAAAGTTGAAAGTTGGTGTAACCAGGTTTTTGTAAGGCAGAATAAATCAATATGTTGATAAATTATTATATCATTTACTAACAGGGACTTAGAAGAGAGAGACCTGATGTTTAATAGACCACATTTAACTGTTTTAGTCTGTGGTGCAGTTGAAGGTGCTATATTATTTTTTCTTTTTGAATTTTTATGCTTAAATAGATTTTTGGTGGTTATCTCTATGGGGATGGCGTAATGAGGGGATGGCAGGGGGAGAGAAGCTGCAGAGAGGTGTGTAAGACTACATCTCTGCTTCCTGGTCCCAACAGGAACACCGCTGTGCTCCGGAACAGGAAGTGATACAATACCGCAGTGAGAGCCAGCCACCAGTAGAGGCAGTCATAGTAGTCATACTACTACTACTACTACTACTATCATACTACATCAAATCGCCTGTATTGTATTCACAAACACAAGACAAATGCACAAAAAATAAATAAAAAAATACTGACTTTTGAGCTGCTTTCATACCATTTTTGTCCACAGTGTAACTTGTCGTCTTACCAGCACTCATACGCTCACGTGCGCCACTGGTTTATCTTATGGCAAGCTAAAAGTGGATGTTCTCATTTTGGCTGAACAACTATACAGTTTTCGTATATTCTGTGTTAGCATGCGCCCGCAGCTGATGTGCTTGATGAATTCCTGTGCAAAAAGTAGTTCCCAAATAATTGTGATATTTGGCACACAAACTTGTGTATTGCATGTGTTTTTATGCCTAAATGGTCGTGTTAGCTAGTTCTCTGTGTTCATAAATAGGAACTAACGTGTGATTTTAGGGTTTACAAATGTTTTTGACCATTACAATTACTCACTTTAACAGCAAAAAAAGTGAGCTAACTCAAAGTTAGTAGAAGCTAATTGGTCCACTGGTGGTTTTCAAAGTTAGCTGAAAAGCTAATCTGCTAATGAAAATGTTAGCTTCGCTAATTAGCGGTTAGCAGATTACTGGAACTGTGCCCAGTGGTGTAATGGCTTGTAGCTGATCCATGACCCACATGGTTAAATTGAAATAAATGTGATTTTGTGTCATGGTGACTCATCTTTAAAGTAATAAATTCAGTTGTTAAGTGTGATGTAACGCATCATGTGATTTTCAACTTCCGGGTCCAACCAAAAAGACACGCTGTCATTAACATTGAGAACTGCACTGAGACGCTTTGATCAGGCTGCACTTAAACCGTTGCACACGGACAACAGCATTAACATCACAACATAAAACTCTTTGTATATTGTGCCTAAAACTCTCCTGGATATATTAACTGGGTTTTTAGATGTTGTTATTGCGTTTGTTTTATGTAAAAATGCCAGAAGCTCAGGTCTTTTCTCCGTTATTTTCACTGAGAGTTGCTGTGAGCTGTGATCGCTTCCTGTTCATGTTGTTCGGAGGGAAAGTGTAGTTTGCACTTTAACATCCTGTTTATTGTTCTTTACAACACTGTTTGTCCGCTTTGTTCCAGAGTAATATATATAAGATGTCTAAAATTCGGGTTGCATTTATTAAATTCCACGCAGGTTAAACGTAGCAGACACGGATCATTGGTAATATTTGTTTCTTATTAACGTGATGAAAAGCATAAAAAAATTACATTTTAGCAGTACAGTGCAACCTTGATTTACGAGTTTAATTTGTTCCGTGACCAAGCTCGTAAGCCAATCTGCTCATATTTCAAACAAACATATTTCCCCCACTGAAAATAACTAAAATAATTTTAATCCGTTCCAGCCTTGTAAAACATCCCCAAATCACTCTAAACTATGAAAACCTATTTTTTTTATTAACAAACAGACATGTATGTATTCGGGTTGCATTTATTAAATTCCACGCAGGTTAAACGTAGCAGACACGGATCATTGGTAATATTTGTTTGTTATTAACGTGATGAAAAGCATAAAAAAATTACATTTTAGCAGTACAGTGCAACCTTGATTTACGAGTTTAATTTGTTCCATGACCAAGCTCGTAAGCCAATCTGCTCATATTTCAAACAAACATATTTCCCCCACTGAAAATAACTAAAATAATTTTAATCCGTTCCAGCCTTGTAAAACATCCCCAAATCACTCTAAACTATGAAAACCTATTTTTTTTATTAACAAACAGACATGTATGTATTCGGGTTGCATTTATTAAATTCCACGCAGGTTAAACGTAGCAGACATGGATCATTGGTAATATTTGTTTGTTATTAACGTGATGAAAAGCATAAAAAAATTACATTTTAGCAGTACAGTGCAACCTTGATTTACGAGTTTAATTTGTTCCGTGACCAAGCTCGTAAGCCAATCTGCTCATATTTCAAACAAACATATTTCCCCCACTGAAAATAACTAAAATAATTTTAATCCGTTCCAGCCTTGTAAAACATCCCCAAATCACTCTAAACTATGAAAACCTATTTTTTTTATTAACAAACAGACATGTATATTTTACCTGTGCATAATAAAAAATATATAAAGTAAAAGAAAAAAGTTTGATTAAGTGTTCTTACTTTAGAAACACATGCGGTTAACCATCTGGGGTCCAAGTGCATTTTTTGGACAGTTCACTCGCCTGGCATAAATGTTTTATTATTGCTGTTAACAGCTTTCCCTGCATCCCACAATCAAGTTTTATCTATTTTTTTCAAGACAACCTGTGCTTTCATAATATATATATATATATATATATATATATATATATATATATATATATATATATATATATATATAATTATATATATATATGCTTTTGTTGTGTTTTATAAGTATAATAAAGGTTTACAATCAAAAATAAGGAAGGAAAAAGTAAAGTGAAAAATAATTTTCCACACACATTTATTCAAAACACACAGCAAACTATAATAAACAACTGTTTTGACACGTTATAAAGGTAATTTGGGGTCTTGTGTGAAAGACTGTACAACAAAAAGGTTCAAACAATAAATATAAATATATACAAAATGGTCTGTGCATATTTTTGTCTTCATGGTAAAAGCAACAGAGTTATCCAGTAACATTCACATGCAAACTAGTGGAGCAATCCTGATAGTTACACACTCTTTGTTTGAGCACGTGAGATTGTCATCAGAGGCTCTCCGTCTGCTTTCAGTGATCGCTGTGTGTAATGGCACAGGTCGCATTTGGAACCCAATATTATGTACTCATTGGAGCACCCAGGGGGCTATTCAGACGGGCCAATTAGTAACATATCACTCCTGAAAACGATCTTTGGCTTTTCACGTGAAGTGAATCTGCCCTATGACTGGATTTTGGAAAACCATGTGACGGTGAACCAATTCCGATTGGACACTCACATTGTGCACATCATCACACAGCTTCTATGAGGAGTACAAAGATGGCCAATGGCTGGCTTGAAAGTACGCGGAGTTACCTTTCCAGCAAAAAAAAAGTAAGTTTCTATCTCATATCATTAAAAAGTTATTTATAATTTAGTAAAGCTTGGTCTCAGCCATTGTATACGACGGCGTCGGCCCCAGAGGGTTAAGGGAGGCGGAGGCGGAGAAGGGAGGGCCGGAGGTTTGCGCACACTGTAAACACAAACTAAACTTAGGGCTTTGTCCCACTGGGGAGAGGATTAATTGCTCATGAATTGAGTACACAAATTACGGGCATTTGTTGTTGTCCGCAACAAAACTGGCCAAAGATGACAAATGTCCCGTTATGAATTACGGATATAATAATAATGTATAGTGAATATATGATGAACAATCACGGTTATATAACGCATGTAGTGAGGAAATGGATCCGACGCACTGCGAATATCATGGCGGTATTACAGGTGTATTGTGAATGCATTGTGCATGTGTTGCGCGTCCATGGCATCTGCATTGCGGTCATAAAAGAAGCGCACTCGGGCCGTCAGCATCACTATTCACACCAACAATACAGGCTCTGGAGCATTTGCTGGACTTGGACAAGCTGACTGGAGTAAACAAGCAGTGAACAGGGTGAGTGGTGACGTCAGCGGATTGCATCAGAGCGCAGCTCGTCTGAACAATTATAACAAGGTAAATCTGTTATAAACATAGGAATAAATACTGTAACAGCTGCAGACAAGAAAGAAAAAACACACAACTTTTTTATCAAGCCTTGACAAGGTAAACAAGTCAAATAATTTTAGATGGCTCAAAATGCTTTCTGCAGCTTGTTAGCTGCAGAAAGCTGCAGCTGCAGCTTCCTGTGATTCAGGAGGTGATTAGAGCCATTTTCAACAGCCAGTTTGCAGAATAAAATGATTAATCTGCCACGAAATAATTATTTTATATATGCAGCATCCAGTGCAGAGCGCGTGGCAGCCGGTAGAACAAAGAACGGCATCCAGCTGTGAACACAGCGCATCTGATTTGCATCTGCCGCAAATCATATGCAAAGCAGACGTAATAAAAAGGCTTTATTTGTGGCCAGTCTGTATGCAGTTGCTACAGCTTATTTTAGTTCATGATGTGGACATGATGGGCACGCAAAATATTAATTTTACACACTGTCCCAGTCTGCTGCCAAGCCGCAAATTCCTGTCAGTTGTGGATATCAGCAGATGATGGAGAATATACAGCGCATAGATTGAGTATGTTTGTATATGTATTGAGTATGTATGGAGTATGTAAGGAGGATGTCATCCGCAGCCAAAATTTTGTGCAGCTCAAAAATCCTGGCAATGGAAAAACGTGCCTCTGCGGATAATTGCAGACATGTGCGGGTTTCACAGATATTGCGGATGTTAAGTGAATATGAGCCAATTTTGTGTGCAATCCATGCGCAAATCCTCTGAAACGCCAGTGGGACAGGGCCCTTAAATTGTAGATCCTTAAAAGGATCATACAGACATAACTTTAATTGTAAACTTGCAGGTCTTTGGACACGGAAACAGAGTTATCACGTGATGCGTTAAGTCAGAGCTTAACAGCTGGATATGTTAATTTTGATGCAGGCATAGTGCTTGAGTCTTGGGAAAACCTTGTATAAATACTTTTTTTTTTTTTATCATCTCCACCAACTTTTCACCACACATTGGTGTTAGGTAAATGGCCTTGGAAGACTCCTTTACATTTTGGAGGTGGTCTCGATCAGGATTTCACTTTGTAGACTTTTAAGGATTATGTGAAAACTACTTCACGGATCACGATGTAAAACCGAGATCAGGAAGATACTATTTTATTTCAGCTTGTGAATTAAATATCAGATTGCAACATCTTGATCAGTCGGACCATTCTGGATCAGTATGCAAATATTGCATTGTGTTGTGGAATCTGGATCCAGGTAAAGTCCAGGTCACAATGTGAATCACATATCTTTTATTTTGAGTCCTTGTCAACCCATGGCAGATGTCAGAAATCTATTGCTATTGTTAATCATGAAAACATGTTTTTTCAGTTTATAAGCATCACAGGGTCTCCCATACTATTTAAAAAAAAACAACAACTGTGATTTGTATTCTGAAAAATATGGCATTGTTTTTGATTGTTCATAAGAGGAAACACTTGATTTTGTAGTTTTTGCATAATCATCCTTAGTAGATTATACAAAACCTACAAAACAGAAATTTTGAAACTTGGTGGAATGGTCAGGTATGGGACAAGGAAGTAAACATAGACCTTTAGAGCAGATCCAATTCAGGGGTGGATCCAGGATCCCTCCTCCCACCTTCTTTATCATTGCAAGCTGGAACGATTTAAAGATTTTTTTTTTATCGGTTTCTCTGAAATAAATACACAGATCATCATGAAAAAAAGTATGGGGTGATTCTTAGACTACGGGCACTTATTATGTCCTTTGATCATATTGTATGAAAAACAGAAAAAAGGGGAAATTTCACATTTTTATAGTTATCTTTACAATGAAAGTGTTTTAAGAAATTTGTTCTAGTAGTCTATGATGACTTTTTCACCTTTTTTCAGCATCATTATATGCAAATATTGGCGTTTTGTGCTTGTCCCACACCCAGACTTTTGATCTTCAATGATAAAAATGAATGGTAAAAAAACGTTTTTTCTAATGTTTTAAAATATCTCTGAATAAAATATCAGTAAAATAATCAAAACATAATTGGGATATTCAATGTCATACAACTGTTGTGATTTTTTTAAACAAAATGTAGTTGTCCCACACTATTGCCGTAATTTCCACCACAACACTGTAATGTCCCTTTAAACAGTTTGTATGAAAGATTGTTTGGGTAGTTTCTATGGAGATAAACAGTGACATCAGAGCACATGTATATAGCACCAAATCACAACATACAGTTACCCCAAGGCCCTTTATATTGTAAGGCAATGGTGTGGTGGAAATTACATTTACAAGGCCAATAGTGCCCGTAGTTAAAGAATCACCCTATGAGACATCTCAACACTATATTTAATGGTGCCAATCCCTAGAAAAAAACACCCCCCCGCCCTGTATTTTAAGTATCAAAATCTGAGTTGTAATAACTTTTATTAAATGAGTGTAAATCAACAAATTATGCTTGAAAATTTCTCCACACTTTCTGCAGGCCTACAGAGATAATATTTATTTCTGTCGGACTGAACACAACAAAATGTTAAAACATTTGTGGTACGAAGTATGAAGAACCACAATGACTCATTTAGATGTTTAACAAAAGAAATGGTAATTCCTGTTGAATTTTGCAGCTGTTTCTTGAATTTAAAGAAACCCTTTCTTAAGAATGTTGTAAATATACTTTGAATTTAAACCATTTTTAGTTGGTTATATAGTTTCAGTATAAGGGCCAATAGAGTTTTTTTCTTTTTATGTGGCAGCCTGGTATTCTCATTTAGCCCAGAGCTCATTTCTTAAATAACCCCATTACCACTGATTCAGTTTAAAATATCTGGCAACAAAAGTGTGTAGTGTATTACTGAAGGAATAAGTGTGAATCACAAATGTAAACACAGGAAAACCACTCTGATGGTTGGAGATGATCCCAAGGTCTTGACAAACATGGCACAGTGGAATGCTTGGAGATAGACTTTGTAGAAATATAAATGTTGATGCTCCACATGTGTCTATTGTGTGTCATTCTTCAGAGAAAAAAACATGTTACGAGTGATTTTGTGACACGCGCACAGTACCTGCCTACTGAAGTGAGCATTCGGACAGAGTACACTTAGAGTTGTGTTTTACAGTTCTAATTTTAATAATGGTGTGTGTTATTACATAAGTGTGTGTGTGTTCATAATTAATTGTGGTTATTGCTGAGAAGAGGGTTTAATGTGTTACCACTGGATAAAAACAAGCAAAACCACTTGTCCAAACTTCACATTTTAAGTATAACTGCTGTCACCAATTGCTGATAAAGTGTCTCCATCTGTTTTTTTTATGTATTTATTTTTTTTGCCTATTAAATCCCAAAAAATTTTGTCACAGATTGTTTTTCAAAAACTTTGGCTACATTTTAGTTGAGTAAAACAAAAAATAAAGAAACAAAAGTAAAATACTGTGATGCTACAGCATGGTCTGAGATTTTCCAGCAAATGCAAACATGCTGATCTGAATTTATTAAATTCTATTTAATCATTCAATATCAGTGCATTAGAATCTGATGTAGTGGATGGAAATTGCTGCATCTTGCATCACTGACATTTATTTCTTTATTTAATTCTTTTGAAAAACTGTACATCTGCACTAAATTGAGATACAGTCTCATTTAGGAGTCGTCTGAGCATTTTTTGTTATTTTAATATCACGACACAAAAAAGAAGACAATGACAAGAACGTACAGGCAGACAATATGTGAAGACACGAAACAAAGTAAGTTCTTTGTTTTTCTCTGTTTTTTTTTATTTATTTATTTTTTTGCTCGGGGTTGCCACAACATATCTGCAAAATTCAACAATCAAATAATCAGCATAAATAAGCAATCAATATATGCTTTAGATCATCTATCTACGCTTCTTTGTTCTTGAGATACTCCAAAAAAGGGAGTTTTTCTGACCATATTTTCCTTGACATAGTTGAGCAATGATAGTGGCACATCTTTGCTGTCCATATCTTGCACATATCTGGCACTTATCTTGACTTATTCCCTGTTAACACAGAACATACTTGCAACATTGCTCAGAAGTCACAGTTTAGTTGCATCTGATAAATAATGTGTCCATTGCAGCATTCACTGTTTAAAGCCTCTTCATTGATGGAGAGTGTACAAAACCAAAAACAAATATATGCATGTAATCATAAATTAAATAATATGTGTGCAAATCTATTTATAGTCTAGTTCAACATGACTCTACCATGTATACACTAACTGTAATTTATTGTAGCCTTTGATCATCATCCACCATTCGGAAGATTCAGACGGCTTTCGGTGGCTTTTCAGTCGTGTGACTATCCGAGAAATTGTGGAAGAGGTGGGCATGTCACAACATGTCCTGTGAGACTTCAACACGGAGGCACTTTTGCTGTGCCATCAGCTTCGTGCCGAAGGCATCGGCATGAATTTCGCTGCAACTCTTTTCATGGCAAAATCTTCTGTCACAGTGGAATGTGCCAAAAAAGTGCTGATGTCCACCTCTTCCACAATTTCTCGGATAGTCACACGACGGTCCCACATCACCACAGCGTTCACTTTGGAATGATCCGGTCATTTCAGCCTGTTGATGGCCGACCAGAGCACGGCTCACTCTTCACCGTTGTGTGGCCGTCTTTAAACTGGTTGTACCGCTCCTTAATCTGTGTGATGCCCATAGCATCGTCACTGAAAGCCGTCTGAATAATCCGAATGGTTTCCACCTGGCTGTTGCCCAGTTTCTGGCAAAATTTGATGCAGTCGCACTGCTCCAGTTGTTCCATTTCCTTGCAAAGAAAAAACGACGAGAGACTGCACCCATCCTCAAACAAAGGCTGCTTACAAGCAAATGACGCAATCGACAGGCGTGAAAAAATTCACGCATGTGCACAAAGGTTCAAGGTTGGCTCATGCAAGCACACGTGATTCAAATCCATCAGGTTTTTGAAAAGAAATAAAAAGGTCTGATACTTTTCTAACAGACCTCGTATGCATCAGCATTTTGGTTAAGGTTAAAATAATAATAAGCATCACATGAATTTCCTGGATTTTTGTTTGTTTGTTTTGGTGACATCATCACTGGCTGCTTGCTGCTGGATTCATGGTTTTATTTTTGTGCATTACTTTTCATACATTTTACTATGACTTTACTATGACTTTTCATTTAGAACCCTGTCCTACAGCACTGTGATGGGTCACTGTTACTTTAATGCTACATTTAGGCAGTGTTTGCTCGCTGGGTTTTGACTATAAGGGAAGAACAGCACTTCTTTCAACCTTGTTTCCACATTGAGCAAAGTCCTTAATCCCTAAATTGCTCCCGGCGTGCAGCTGAGGACTTTGCATGGTGACTGGTGACATCAGTGTGTTTGAACAGGTGAATGAACAACATCACTGTAAAGTGTGCTCTTAGCTGAAAATTGTTGCAGAAATGCATTGTGTTTTTCACTCCGCAAGATGGAAATCAGTTAACTTTTGGCATTTTTGCATTAAAAAAAATGACATAAGTGATAAATTTTTGTCAAAGTACCTTATTATTGTTCAGTTTGCCTGCCAGTTGATGATTGCAATAACTGTTTCAACATAGCTTCAAGAAGCAAAATTTAAAACAAACTCACCCAGTATCTCAACTTACAGTACCCCAGAATACAGAAAAGTCCATGTCCTTTAAGAAACATTTCAAAGAGCCCACTGATTTCTCTCACTCCATACATTTGAAGAAGCAGTCAACCACACTTCAGTGGACTGTTCCTCTGGCTTGAGAAAGCTGTGGTGCCAGCCAGTCATCTGTGTGGTGTAATCTGCAAGTGCAGGTTTTAAGAGGCAGAAGTGATCAGAACCAAAGAGAATGTCTCTGATTTGATCCTTTTTTGAGCAGATGGGCTCTGTGCTGGATTCATGTTTTTCACCATCACCACGAGGAGCATCTTAAACACATTTCTGGTTTCTGTTAGCAGAGCCTGATCTGCTGCAACAAAACACACACATGCTTATCAGCAAGCAAGCTTGGTGAAAAAGGACAAAAATATTTTTCAAAAGGCACATCTGGAGACTTTTTTCAAGCAGATGTCTATAGTGATACCTTTTATGTTTATGCTCCTTTAGTTTAGTATATTGGTCCACCAGGGGATGTTCTGTGGTGTGATGTACAGTTGTACCCAGTTGGGTACAGTGATACAATATATATTTTTTTGTTTTTGCCTTTGTGCACCACTACAATGGAGCTGAAACAAAACAATCAAGATGTGCTTGTAGTGCAGAATATGAGATTTAATTCACGGGGCTTAACAAAAATATTGCATCAACCAACATAAAAAAAAATCACAGAGTCCCTCCATTTTCACACACAGCCCACAACATATTATTATTATTATTATTATTATTATAGGTAAGTCCCTTTGGCTGCTGCCGAAGCAAATCCAAGGTGGATCTGCTTGTTGAATTGGCACAGGTTTTACGCCGGATGCCCTTCCTGACGCAACTCCACATTACATGGAGAAATGTGGCAGGGGTGGGATTTGAACCCAGAACCTTCTGAACTGAAACCAAGCGCATTAACCACTTGGCCACCACTCCTGCTATATTATTATTATTATTATTATTATTATTATTATTATTAATAGTAGTAGTTGTCGTAGTAGTCATCATCATAGTAGTAGTGTTGTGGTATTGTAGGGGAGGGATGAGCGAGTACACCACTATCTGTATCTGCATCTGTACTCGTAGTGGGCGGAGCCTAATCCGGAAGTGGGCGTGGTTTAACCCAAAATGGCTGGGGCTTAAATCAGTTCATTATTTTAAGTCTGAAATTGATATGGATTGACCAGAAGTTGCCATATTTATTGTTTATTTGAAAACTATTTACAGAAGTCTCAAAATTGAGATTCAAATCAATGTTTTTGATCATAAAAGTAAGATAACTATTTACAGAACAAGTTTTTTTATGAACTCAGAACATGAATATTCTTTTGTATGAATGAATAACAGAACAGCCTCAGAACTGAGATTCAATGTTGGAGGAAATTATGAACTACTAAGTATGCATGAACAAGAGTTGTCATACTCAACACAACTTTCTTTTTTTTTATTTTTATGATCAAACTGTGATTTTTTTTCAATTATTTATTTATTTTTACTACCTAACGTTCTTGGTATTTTTTTCCACACAAAGTTAAACAATATTGATTAAGTGTGTGTATGTCTGTGTCTGTGCATGCATGACTGTCTGTGTGTCTGTGTGTGCATGTGTGTGTGACTGAGGGACAGAGAGATGTTTGACTGACCAATTAATTTTTTTGAACTGCAGTGAGAAAGTGTCAGATACTGCATGCAGCCATATACAATAAAAATATTAATATAGGCTACTTTGTGTATTCAGCTACATGTGTGTATGTGTGTAAGTGGTCTGTAAGACTGTTTATTTTTTAAGGACCTGTGTGAACTTGGTGATTCATGCAAACATCCAGTGATGGCAAACAGGGAAATAATATGTCAGCCTTGTTCACTTTATTCTTCTCAAAAGCACCGCGTTCAGTAGGAGCAAAGTTTTCCAACTGACTTTATATCACTAACAAAACGAAGAGCAAACAGTTAAAACAAATAAATAAATAAATAAAACTGACCGGGGTGGAGTCAGTGACAGACGTGACACGAGCCGTTTTCAGCTCTGTCTTGTCAAAAGCACCGTGTATGATACGAAACAAGTTCACCAAGTAACTTTAAATAGACAAACCGAAAAAGAGGCGAGCTGAAGAAAACTTAGAGTACTGACGGAGCAACATGAGGCAGAATCCAGCCAAGCACAGAGAGAGAGAATCGGTGTGTGTGTGTGTGTGTGTGTGTGTGTGTGTGTGTGTGTGTGTGTGTGTGTGTGTGTGTGTGTGTGTGTGTGTGTGTGTGTGTGTGTGTGTGTGTGTGTGTGAGAAGCTGCAGTGAGACATGTCTGTGTAGGGAGGGATGGTGTAGGGGTGTGTGACTGGCCAATCACAGAGCGTGAAGACAGTCAGTTAGCCAATGAGAATTTTCCTTCAGCACAAGCACAGATATTGATGAGTTTTATTCGGATCACGCTTGTACTTGTCAAAAATGCTTTATCCGTACCGGATACTCATCTGAAACGAGTATCCGGCTCAACCCTACTGTAGGGTAAATCTGCCTGGAATCAGAAGTTCTAAAAATCTGAGGCAAGGTGCAAAAAGGACACTAGTGAACAAAGACCTCCAGGCACAATGCTGAAGGCTTCTGTGGTTGTTTGGAGAAACTGCTGAGTGAACCTTTTCTCTGTTGTATCACCACTTGTACAGCTTCATGGTTGAGTGGAACAGAGAAGGATTTTCATGCAACAAACAAACCCTTCAAGTCTATGCTCCAGTCTTACATGTGCCTTGTTAACCCCCAAAATATGAATCAGCTGCAAATCATGAATTATACACAAACTGTGAACTTCAAAATGTGAACACTGAAAAGATATCTCCCAAAATGTAAACGCAGGTCTCGCAAAAGGTAAGTCGCACCTCTCACTTTTATTGCACCACAGCGCTCCACGCCACCCTATGTCTCATGCGCGTGGTGGGTGGGTGCACCATGGGAGAACAATCCAACGTTTGGTGAATTCTGCTTCATGAGGATAGGAAGAGTCAACATCGAAGGATCTGAAAGTGATGCTGCTATGAATGCTTGGCGGCCACAAGCCAGTTATCCCTGTGGTCACTTTTCTGACACCTCGTGCTTAAAACCCAAAAAGTCATAAGGATTGTGAGGCCCCACTTTCACGGTCTGTATTCATACTAAAAATCAAGATCAGGTGAGCTTTAAACTTCTGCTCCACAGCAGGTTTCTGTCCTCCCTGAGTTTGCCTTCGGACACCTGCGTTATTGTTTCACATGTGTAGCACACCACTCAAACTCTCCACTTGCCACTTTCTTGAAGTAATTGATCTGCAAATTGAAATCCGTAAACTACTTAAACCTCTGGGGCCGACGCCGTCGTATACGACGGCTAAGACCAAGCTTTACTAAATTATAAATAACTTTTTAATGATATGAGATAGAAACTTACTTGTTTTTTTTTGCTGAAAAGTTAAGTCCGCGGACGTTCGAGCCAGCCATCAGTCATCTTTGTACTCCTTATATAAGCTGTGTGATGACGTGCACAATGTGAGTGTCCAATCGGAATTGGTTCACCATCACATGGTTTTCCAAAATCCAATCGTAGAGCAGATTTACCTCACGTGAAAAGCCAAAGATAGTTTTCAGGAGTGATATGTTACTAGTTGGCTCATTTGAATAGCCCCCTGGGTGCTCCAATGAGTACATACTGTTGGTCTCCATGCGCCTTGCGCCATTACGCACAGTGATCAGTGAAGCAGACGGAGAGCCTCTGATGACAATCTCACGTGCTCAAACAAAGAGTGTGTAACTACCAGGATTGCTCCATTAGTTTGCATGTGAATGTTACTGCATAACTCTGTTGCTTTCTCGGCGTAAAGCACTGTTTACCATATCAATGGACAACAAAATGCATAGACCATTTTGTATATATTGTTCAAAATGTGCATTTGTGATTATTGTTTGAACCTTTTTGTTGTACAGTCTTTTACACAAGACCTCACATAACCTTTATAAAGTGTCAAAACAGTTGTTTATTGTAGTTTGCTGTGTGTTTTGAATAAATGTGTGTGTAAAATTATTTTTCGCTTTATTTTTTCCTTGCCTATTTTTGATTGTAAACCTTTATTACACTTATAAACACTGCTATGGCATATGTATTCTGAAAGCACAGGTTGTCCTGAAAAAAAGAGAAATAAAACTTGATTGTGGGATATAGGGAGAGCTGTTAACAACAATAATAAAACATTTATGTCAGGTGAGGGAACTGTCCAACAAATTCCTCCGTCCCCAGAGGGTTAAACTGAAAGAAAATATATCATGAATATAATCAAGTTTTGTGACGTATGTTTTGTGAGACCTGCATACATGTTTTGTGGGATATTTTATTCATGGTTTGCTACAAAATTTTTAACGGTTCACAGATATTCATGGTTTGTGTAAATTTTCATTAATGGTTTGCGGAAAATTCATGAATTGCAGCAGATTCGCATTTTGGGGGGTCAACAGTCTTCTGGCAAATCTTAACTGAGATGTAACTTTTGATTTTGTCTGTGCCACTCCATCATGATTCTGTGACTTGTGGTGCAACAGACAAAAGCTGCACTATGCATAATTTTTGTAATCATAGAAATGTATAACAGGTAACAGTTGTGGGTGTTTTGGTGGATTTTCTCATGACTGTGATCCTGTCAGTTTAATAATACAGTACTACACTGTCTATATTTCTTAATGATTGATTTAAATGAAGTCTAAGACATATTCAGTGACTTGGAAATGTTCATGTATCCATCCCCTGACTTGTCTAAAGAAATCTGTCTGTATAAGCGATAACTTATATTCAAAACAGTTCTTACATTCATTTATAGGTGAATGTAAGAACTGTATAAATACTTATACAACCACAATTCCAATGAAGTTGGGGCGTTGTGAAAAAGGTAAGTAAAAACAGAATACAATGATGTATTCAACTGAATACACCACAAAGACAGGATATTTAATGTTCAAACTCATAAACTTTATTGTTTTGTGCAAATATTTGCTCATTTTGAAATGGATGCCTGCAACAAAAAAGCTGGGACAGTGGTATACGAGGGCTGTCAATAAAGTAAGGGTCCTTTTTATTTTTTTCAAAAACTATATGGATTTCATTCATATGTTTTTACGTCAGACATGCTTGAACCCTCGTGCGCATGCGTGAGTTTTTCCACGCCTGTCGGTGACGTCATTCGCCTGTGAGCACTCCTTGTGGGAGGAGTCGTCCAGCCCCTTGTCGGAATTCCTTTGTCTGAGAAGTTGCTGAGAGACTGGCGCGTTGTTTGATCAAAATTTTTTCTAAACCTGTGAGACACATCGAAGTGGACACGGTTCGAAAAATTAAGCTGGTTTTCAGTGAAAATTTTAACGGCTGATGAGAGATTTTGAGGTGATTCTGTCGCTTTAAGGACTTCCCACGGTGCGAGACGTCGCTCAGCGCTCTCAGCCGCCGTCGTCAGCCTGTTCAAGCTGAAAACCTCCACATTTCAGGCTCTATTGATCCAGGACGTCGTGAGAGAACAGAGAAGTTTCAGAAGAAGTCGGTTTCAGCATTTTATCCGGATATTCCACTGTTAAAGGAGATTTTTTTTAATGAAAGACGTGCGGACGGGTCCCGACGCGGTGTGGCGGCACAGGAAAAACACCTCCGTGTTGATAACCATTTGTAAAATCCAGGCGGCTTTTGATGGCTTTCAGTGGAGTGAGTATATGAGAACAACTTGTCCTTAAGGCTTTCAACAGAGGTGTTTTTCCTGTGCCGACTTCTTCTGAAACTTCTCTGTTCTCTCACGACGTCCTGGATCAATAGAACCTGAAATGTGGAGGTTTTCAGCTTGAACAGGCTGACGACGGCGGCTGAGAGCGCTGTGCGACGTCTCGCACTGTGGGAAGTCCTTAAAGCGACAGAATCACCTCAAAATCTCTCATCAGCCGTTAAAATTTTCACTGAAAACCAGCTTAATTTTTCGAACCGTGTCCACTTCGATGTGTCTCACAGGTTTAGAAAAAAGTTTGATCAAACAACGCGCCAGTCTCTCAGCAACTTCTCAGACAAAGGAATTCCAACGAGGGGCTGGACGACTCCTCCCACAAGGAGTGCTCACAGGCGAATGACGTCACCGACAGGCGTGGAAAAACTCACGCATGCGCACGAGGGTTCAAGCATGTCTGACGTAAAAACATATGAATGAAATCCATATAGTTTTTGAAAAAAATAAAAAGGACCGTTACTTTATTGACAGCCCTCGTATTTACCGCTGTGTTACATCACCTTTCCTTCTAACAACACTCAATAAGCGTTTGGGAACTGAGCTTTGTAGGTGGAATTCTTTCCCATTCTTGCTTGATTTACGACTTCAGTTGTTCAACAGTCCGGGGTCTCCATTGTTGTATTTTGCGCTTCATATTGCGCCACACATTTTCAATCGGCGACAGGTCTGGACTGCAGGCAGGCCAGTCTAGTACCAGCACTCTTTTACTATGAAGCCAGGCTGTTGTAACACGTGCAGAATGTGGCTTGACATTGTCTTGCTGAAATAAGAAGGGACGTCCCTGATAAAGACGTTGCTTGGATGGCAGCATGTATTGCTCCAAAACCTGGATGTACCATTCAGCATTGATGGCACTATCACAGATGTGTAAGTTGCCAATGTCATGGGCACTAACACACCCCCATACCATCACAGATGCCGGCTTTTGAACTTTGCGCTGGTAACAATCTGGATGGCCTTTTTCCTCTTTTGTCTGGAGGACACGATGTCCATGATTTCCAAAAACAATCTGAAATGTGGACTCATCGGACCACAGCACACTTTTTCACTTTGCGTCTGTCCTTTTCAAATGAGGTCGGGCCCAGAGAAGGTGGCGACGTTTCTGGATGTTGTTGTATGGCTTTTGCTTTGCATGGTAGAGTTTTAACTTGCACTTGTAGAAGTAGCAACAAACTGTGTTAACTGACAACGGTTTTCTGAAGTGTTCCTGAGCCCATGTGGTAAGATCCTTTACACAATAATGTTGGGTTTTTAATGCAGTGCCGCCTGAGGGATCGAAGGTCATGGGCATGCAGTGTCAGCTTTCGGCCTTGTCACTTACGTGTAGAAAGTTATCCAGATTCTCTGCATCTTCTGATTATATTATGGCCTGTAGATGATGGAATCCCTAAACTCCCTGGAATTGAACATTGAGAAACATTGTTCTTAAATTGTTGGACTAATTTTTTTCATGCAGTTGTTCACAAAGTGGTGATCCTCACCCCATCTTTGCTTGCGAACAGCTGAGCCTTTCGGGAATGCTCCTTTGATGCCCAAGCATGACACGCACCTGTTTCCATTTAGGTGTTCTTTGAGCATTCATCAACTTTCCCAGTCTTTTGTTGCCACTGTCCCAACTTTTTAAAAATGTGATGCAGGCATCCATTTCAAAATGAGCAAATATTTAGTTTATCAGTTTGAACATTAAATATCTTGTCTTTGTGGTGTATTCAATTGAGTATAGGGTAAAGAGGATTTGCAAATCATTGTATTCTGTTTTTAATTTACATTTTATACAACATCCCAACTTCATTGGAACTGGGGTTATAACAAGCACAGAAATGGGTACCAGCCACTTCACACTGCGGAATCTGGAGAAAAGCAACTGCACCAATGGTTCTCAGGGTCTACAGTGGACTTTCTTATTTCTTCTGAAAATTGAGGCATTGTGTATAAAAACGGCGGTAAATATTAATTGATTGAATTTTTAATTAAATGTCATTGATGAACCTTTTGATTTAGCAACTTTTGCTACAGGCACAACTTGATTGTTTCACTTTAGCTCCATTGTGATGATGTAGAGAGGCAAAATGACAAAAAGTGTTACTGTCCAATTACTTATGGACCTCACTGTAATCAAACCATTTCAGCTGTATCACATTACTTTATAACTATGCGTACACAAAAAAACAGAAGAGTGTAAATAGGCGGTCTGTGTCAGCGACCATCGTCTGCTTTATGGAGGCATGTTTGTGTTTCGTCCAACTTATTATCAGGACCCGTCCAAGAAGTTTCATCTGGCAAGCAGACAAACCCGGATGAAGTTTTAGCAAAGTTGAAAAGAAAAAAGAACCTCATCACAAAAGTGAACCACTTTGCTCCAGTGCAATTACCTTCTGTAAATGAAGCTCAATCTGTCCTGTGAGTCGGCCGGCCTCTGTGTGGGTGCATCGCGAGCACGCTGTGTCAATAGCGTGGCGCGGGCCTCTGTTTGGAAGGTGCGAGGCTGTTTACCATGGCTGCTGTGTGGATTGATGAGGTAGTAGCTGAGGCAGAGGCTGGGCCGCCGCGCGAACAGTCGGACTATTACTGCGGAAAGAGCCACTTCCCCTCGGAGGCGCCTAACTGAGTTTGACAAAGCTGTTTCTGCTGAGAGGCGGTGGGGACACATCCCTGGCTGCATTCCAGGAGCCCCGACTACGCGTGTGAATGTACATTTGAGGTAGTGATGAAGGGTAATACACATGCAGAAGTGAGGGAGCACCCAATAACACTGTAAGGCTGGATAACCTGTTTGATATTTTATGGGCGTGAAAATAAAATAAAAAACCCAAATGTTGTTCTACCGCCGACTCTATCAAATATTTGTTTTGAGTAAAACATAAATGTCGGTGATAAAAGATCTTTATTTCAACAAGGATGGCATTCACACAATAAAGTCAAAGAATTCTCATCCCTGTCAAGACGACTGCCCAAAATAACCTCTTAAAACATCAGAGAAAACTAACAAATATTTTAGGCCAAGATATTTTATCATTTGTTTAATGTATTTATTTTATTTTTGATACATGACAAACACTCTGGACCTTTTCAGTCCTCTAGCAAAGAGTTGTGTACAGTCCCACGGTCATGATTCAGAAGAGTAAAGCAGAATTTAATTCATGTGCACTAAATAAATGAGGAAAAAAATGTAAGTGGCTTCAGTTAATTTATTATAAATCCTAACATAAACTACCTGAAAGTGCTTACTCCATGAGCAAGCACATTGGCGGCAGTGGTATGGGAAAAACTTCCTCAGTGTTTTTGAATATAGGCAGAAACCTCAAGCAGATCAGACTCAGTGGGGGGACCATCTGCTGTGGCCACAGAAGACTACTATATTTTCCGGACTATAAGTCGCACCGGAGTATAAGTTGCACCAGCCACTTTATCCATTATAAAGAAAAATAAACCATAAATAAGTCGCACTGGACTATAAGTCGCATGGACATACAGGTATGTTAACATCAAACGTTCAGATGATAATATTGTGACGGCTACTGTTTTCGGATACATATTTCACCATTCGCAACTTGTAATCTGCAGAGTATGATTTTCTTTTTGGTGGCATTTTTTCGGGCCTTCTCCGTTGTCTTGATAAGTTATCAGTAATGTTGAAATTTTTATTTTTCTATGGTAGTCAAAAGTCGCAGGAACAGTCACACAAGCCTTCAGTGCCCTCTCGTGAGCTGCATTTTACCTACGGATATGTTTGTATTTTGCGGACCACACTGCGAGCTGAACCATAACCCGCACCATCGCTGAACGGTTCTTTTCTAACATATTACCCGTTGTGGACCATAGTACACACCAGGTGTCAGCTGCCGATGTTCGTGCAGCACCGACCTGCGCAGCTCATGACCTCCCCGTGGTGTTGACGCCAGCTCCTTCCAAGTGCAGACGCTAATCCTCTGCCGTCACTCACCCAGTGCTCCCACGCAGCTCTCAGCGTCAACGTAAACACTCTGCTCACACTGATATCCAAGGGTTGAAGCTGTTTTGTTAGCCCTCCCGGAATAATAGCAAGCACCGTGTTCGTCTGCTTCACACGCTGTTTCACAATCATTCTGTTTAAAATGAGAGACTCCAACTACAGTTTGAGAGGAACATTATTATTTGAGAAATTGAAGATCCGTACTACTGTTAAAAGTCATTGTGTTTCCGTCAGGGGTGTTAATATTTGGAATAATTGTCCTGATAATATTAAAATACTTGGTACATTGGTTGATTTTAAAAGGCTTTACAAAAAGAATATATTTACCCGTTATAGGTTGAAGGATTAGGTTTACATTTTGTCACTGTTCACTCTTACTTGTTTGGTTGTGTTTTGAAATTTTGTGATTAAGTTAAATTGTTTATGCACATTTTTCCTTTTCTTTTCTCTCTTTTCTTGTACAGCTACAACCCCTGGCAATAATTATGGAATCACCGGCCTCGGAGGATGTTCATTCAGTTGTTTAATTTTGTAGAAAAAAAGCAGATCACAGACATGACGCAAAACTAAAGTCATTTCAAATGGCAACTTTCTGGCTTTAAGAAACACTATAAGAAATCAGGAAAAATAATTGTGGCAGTCAGTAATGGTTACTTTTTTAGACCAAGCAGAGGGAAAAAAATATGGACTCACTCAATTCTGAGGAAAAAATTATGGAATCACACTGTAAATTTTCATCCCCAAAACTAACACCTGCATCAAATCACATCTGCTCGTTAGTCTGCATCTAAAAAGGAGTGATCACACCTTGGAGAGCTGTTGCACCAAGTGGACTGACATGAATCATGGCTCCAACACGAGAGATGAGAGGATTATCAAACTCATAAAAGAGGGTAAATCATCACGCAATGTTGCAAAAGATGTTGGTTGCTCACAGTCAGCTGTGTCTAAACTCTGGACCAAATATAAACAACATGGGAAGGTTGTTAAAGGCAAACATACTGGTAGACCAAGGAAGACATCAAAGCGTCAAGACAGAAAACTTAAAGCAATATGTCTCAAAAATCGAAAATGCACAACAAAACAAATGAGGAACGAATGGGAGGAAACTGGAGTCAACATCTGTGACCGAACTGTAAGAAACCGCCTAAAGGAAATGGGATTTACATACAGAAAAGCTAAAGGAAAGCCAGCATTAACACCTAAACAGAAAAAAACAAGGTTACAATGGGCTAAGGAAAAGCAATCGTGGACTGTGGATGACTGGATGAAAGTCATATTCAGTGATGAATCTCGAATCTGCATTGGGCAAGGTGATGATGCTGGAACTTTTGTTTGGTGCCGTTCCAATGAGATTTATAAAGATGACTGCCTGAAGAGAACATGTAAATTTCCACAGTCATTGATGATATGGGGCTGCATGTCAGGTAAAGGCACTGGGGAGATGGCTGTCATTACATCATCAATAAATGCACAAGTTTACATTAATATTTTGGACACTTTTCTTATCCCATCAATTGAAAGGATGTTTGGGGATGATGAAATCATTTTTCAAGATGATAATGCATCTTGCCATAGAGCAAAAACTGTGAAAACATTCCTTGCAAAAAGACACATAGGGTCAATGTCATGGCCTGCAAATAGTCCAGATCTTAATCCAATTGAAAGTAAAATGGTCCATGACAAGGCTCCAACCTGCAAAGCTGATCTAGCAACAGCAATCAGAGAAAGTTGGAGCCAGATTGATGAAGAGTACTGTTTGTCACTCATTAAGTCCATGTCTCAGAGACTGCAAGCTGTTATAAAAGCCAGAGGTGGTGCAACAAAATACTAGTGATGTGTTGGAGTGTTCTTTTGTTTTTCATGATTCCATAAATTTTTCCTCAGAATTGAGTGATTCCATATGTTTTTTCCCTCTGCTTGGTCTAAAAAAGTAACCGTTACTGACTGCCACAATTTTTTTCCTGATTTCTTATAGTGTTTCTTAAAGCAGAAAGTTGCCATTTGAAATGACTTTAGTTTTGTTAATTATGGTTAATTATGGAGTTCCACAAGGTTCTGTGGTTCTGTGCTAGGACCAATTTTATTCACTTTATACATGCTTCCCTTAGGCAGTATTATTAGAAAGAATTGCTTAAATTTTCATTGTTACGCAGATGATACCCAGTTTTATCTATCCATGAAGCCAGAGGAAACACACCAATTAGTTAAACTACAGGAATGTCTTACAGACATAAAGACATGGATGACCTCTAATTTCCTGCTTTTAAACTCAGATAAAACTGAAGTTATTGTACTTGGCCCCACAAATCTTAGAAACATGGTGTCTAACCAGATCCTTACTCTGGATGGCATTACCCTGACCTCTAGTAATACTGTGAGAAATCTTGGAGTCATTTTTGATCAGGATATGTCCTTCAATGCGCATATTAAGCAAATATGTAGGACTGCTTTTTTACATTTGCGCAGTATCTCTAAAATTAGACAGGTCTTGTCTCAGAGTGATGCTGAAAAACTAATTCATGCATTTATTTCCTCTAGGCTGGACTATTGTAATTCATTATTATCAGCTTGTCCTAAAAGTTCCCTGAAAAGCCTTCAGTTAATTCAAAATGTTGCAGCTAGAGTACTGACGGGGACTAGAAGGAGAGAGCATATTTCACCCATATTGGCCTCTCTTCATTGGCTTACTGTTAATTCTAGAATAGAATTTAAAATTCTTCTTCTTACTTATAAGGTTTTGAATAATCAGGTCCCATCTTATCTTAGGGATCTCTTAGTACCATATCACCCCAATAGAGCGCTTCGCTCTCAGACTGCAGGCTTACTTGTAGTTCCTAGGGTTTTTAAGAGTAGAATGGGAGGCAGAGCCTTCAGCTTTCAGGCTCCACTCCTGTGGAACCAGCTCCCAATTTGGATCAGGGAGACAGACACCCTCTCTACTTTTAAGATTAGGCTTAAAACTTTCCTTTTTGCTAAAGCTTATAGTTAGGGCTGGTTCAGGTGACCCTGAACCATCCCTTAGTTATGCTGCTATAGACTTAAACTGCTGGGGGGTTCCCATGATGCACTGAGTGTTTCTGTCTCTTTTTGCTCTGTATGCACCACTGCATTTAATCATTAGTGATTGATCTCTGCTGTCTTCCACAGCATGTCTTTTTCCTGATTCTCTCCCCTCAGCCCCAACCAGTCCCAGCAGAAGACTGCCCCTCGCTGAGCCTGGTTCTGCTGGAGGTTTCTTCCTGTTAAAAGGGAGTTTTTCCTTCCCACTGTTGCCAAGTGCTTGCTCATAGGGGGTCGTTTTGACTGTTGGGGTTTTTCTGTAATTATTGTATGGCTTTTGCCTTGCAATATAAAGCGCCTTGGGGCAACTGTTGTTGTGATTTGGCGCTATATAAATAAAATTGATTTGATTTGATTTTGTGTCATGTCTGTGATCTGCTTTTTTCTACAAAATTAAACAACTGAATGAACATCCTCTGAGGCCGGTGATTCCATAATTTTTGCCAGGGGTTGTATTATGACCATATGTGTAGGTGTGTATATATATATATATATATATATATATATATATATATATATATATGTGTGTATATGTATGTGTATGTATGTATATACATTCTTTATTTTTAATGGTATAAGGGGAGGGTGCTTATAAGCTTTGCTTCTGCCTTCACCCTTTCCGCCACACGGGTTTTCGTACGTTGTTTCTTTGTTTTGTTATTGCCTTTGTTGTTGCTCAGCTGTGTGCCGGATAAATAAATAAATTCAATTCAATTCAATTCAATATCCAAGGGTTGAAGCTGTTTTGTTAGCCCTCCCGGAATAACAGCAAGCACCGTGTTCGTCTGCTTCATACGCTGTTTCACAAACGTTTGGGTGAGGTGAGGAATATGCGTCCAATGTTCTGTTCTCTGATTGGTTATCGCAACCAGCGTGACTTATAGGACGGCCGCCATACTACAGTGCCCATGATGCATTGCATTTCCGTTTCTGGTGGCCATTTTAAAACATAGAGCGATTCTGTCACATAAAATTGTTTTATTACGGTAAATTAATTGAGAATATAATGGTATATTTTTAATTTATTAGTCGCTCTGGAATATAGGTCACACCCCCAGCCGAAACATGTAAAAAAGTGCGACTTATAGTCTGAAAAATACGGTAAATTAAAAAAGCACATCACAACACTGAGGGAGTTTTTCATCACCACTGTTGCCTGTGTGCTTGCTCTAGGGGTTCGTAAGGTTAGACCTTACTCTTGTGAAGCGCCTTGAGGTGGCTTTGTAGTAATGTGGCACTAAAAATGAAATAAACTGAAAGTGAAATTGACAGAAAATACAAAAACAGAAATGTAGCAGCATAAGCATAATGTTCATTGTGAAACTCTTAAAAATAGCTGGGTTCAGATCAGGGTTGGACTGGGAACAAATTTCAGCCCTGGCATTTTTCCTCTGGACCAGCCCACTATTGGCCCGACGAATCCACCCCCAAACACGCACACCCACCCGTCCATACTGAAGGCCCAATGAACAAATATTATACACCTAAACACCATGAACACACACCTAAACACACACTTTCACTGTCATTTCATCTTGATCATAGTACAAAACGCGGACCCGGCAGGTTTATGTCACAGAAATCCTACTTTACAATCACACTGCAGTCATTGTTAAATTATTTCCTTTTGCATTTATAATAAACATTTGTATTTATTTAGTGTTTGTTTTTCTGGTTGAAATAAGATATAAATAATCTACCAGACTTCAAAAAATATACAAGTTTCCATGTTATTTTATTTGTCTAAAAATAAATGTCTTAGGTTCCTTATGTTAAACAAGAAATTATCTAATCTGAAATAACAGGTGGTTTTAATACAGATGAAAGGTTTCTAAAGAACCATTTATTGATTTATTTACCTGTTTTAATTACAAGTGCTCTAAACTTTTTTAACAGTAATCAGAATTTTGAGGTAACAACAACAAAAAAAAACCATTTCCAATGATTTTTCTTCAGAAAACTGCTCTATAAATGAGCAGTCCTGTCACACGTTAATATTTTGTACAGATCAGTGGTTTCTGCACCAACTGGATTGGTCCAATCCATTTTGTAGAGATCAGTGGTTTCTGCCACGAGTCTTCCGTGTTTTGGCCCGAGACGTCGTTCCTATTGGACAATGCGAAGGTACGTCACAGCTCAGAGTGTCGAAAGTTGGCGCATCTCATCTCGACAGAACACCGGCTCTGTTGTATGCAGGAGATCACTTGACCGAGCGTCTATACATTCAAATAATAATTAAAAAAAATACTGTCATCACTCTTCACTCTTAGTCAGTCTCTTACAACGGTGCAGCGTAAATACACAAGCTTTCCAGGAGCGCACGTCTCCTCCGGTGCGCACTTTTTTTTGGGGGGGGGGGGGGGGGACCCCGCCCCCTGTGATATATATATATATATTTTTTTTTTTTTTCTGGCGCCGGGTCTGACAAAACGGAAGCAAAAGCACACAAACGGAAAAAAGGTTTTTGTGTCTCCAAAGTGTGTGTGTGTGTGTGTGTGTGTGTGTGAGAGAGAGAGAGAGAGAGAGAGAGAGGTAATGTGTAACCACTGCTAGGATTCACACAGCAGCAAATTAAGGAGCTGAAGTCCGTAGCTGTTGCATTTAAAGATGAACAAAAGTAAAGCACAGTTAATTAAGATAAAAGAAACAATTCCAACCTTGTATCAGTAGAAGAGCGGAGAGAAGTCCAGGCGCCGAGGACTCAATCCATTCACAGGGGCGGGAGCGGCCGCCTGCTCTTCCTGCAATCTGATTGGCCACCCTGTATGCTTCTCCATTGTCATTGGCTGTTGGTCATGTCAATCATTGTGCTCGATGTAAGTCTCCGTTGTGTGATCAAACGGAAACAAAACTGAAACCTAGAATAAGACTGCGCCGTGTATGAAACACTACAGAACTTTTATTTTGACACAAATTCAGGAAGTGGCTCTGCAGCTGCGCCGATTAAATGCTGTAGCTTCACGGATCACAGATTTTCCTCGTGTTGACAGCAGCGCGCGGTTCGAGAACACTGTATATTTCCATAATCTCTATAAATATGGGACGGCCGGCCCACGAATGTCTAAACGTGCAGCGGCCCACCGGGCAAATGCCCAAAATCACAGATTATCAGTCCGAGCCTGGTTCAGATCATTCTTTTTCATGTTTCATGTTTCAGCCTTTTAAGATTAGGCTTAAAACTTTCCTTTTTGCTAAAGCTTATAGTTAGGGCTGGATCAGGTGACCCTGAACCATCCCTTAGTTATGCTGCTATAGACGTAGACTGCTGGGGGGTTCCCATGATGCACTGTTTCTTTCTCTTTTTGCTCTGTATGCACCACTCTGCATTTAATCATTAGTGATCGATCTCTGCTCCCCTCCACAGCATGTCTTTTTCCTGGTTCTCTCCCTCAGCCCCAACCAGTCCCAGCAGAAGACTGCCCCTCCCTGAGCCTGGTTCTGCTGGAGGTTTCTTCCTGTTAAAAGGGAGTTTTTCCTTCCCACTGTAGCCAAGTGCTTGCTCACAGGGGGTCGTTTTGACCGTTGGGGTTTTACATAATTATTATATGGCCTTGCCTTACAATATAAAGCGCCTTGGGGCAACTGTTTGTTGTGAATTGGCGCTATATAAAAAAATTGATTGATTGATTGATTGATGTTATTATTAGTATACACTTTTCTTTCTTATTTCATTTGGTGAAGTGGCGAGCAGCCTGTAGGGCCTTTCACACAAGTTCAACTCAATCCAATGGAGCTTCGCGTGTCCAATAGAAATGAGGCATCAGCCCAAAACATGGCAGACAACAGAGTGCAGAACTGTGTGCCAGAGGAACATCAGAACTGCTAATTTACACAGCAGTTTTCAAAAGAAAATCCTTACAAATGCTTTTTTTTTTACCTCAGCATTAATTTCTTATGACTGTACATGTTGACGTAAAAAAAAAATTCCTACATTATGACATAATTAAAATAGCTTTAGGTAAAGAAAAAACAAACAAAAAAGAAAGATTCTTCAGAAATCTTTGAAGTTCATCCGTAAATTAAAACCATAATTTGCCCGTTGTTTCAGATGAGATGACTTTTTGAGTAACATGATAATGAACCTTTGATATTTATTTTTAGACAAATTAAACAGCATGAAAAATAATGTGCACATTTTGAAGCCTGATAGATTCATTCATCAATGTATCTGTATTTCAACCAGGAAAAAACACTGTAAATAAATACAATTATTAATTATGACGGTAACAGGAAATTATGTAACAGTGACTGCAGTGTGTCTGTTAATTAGGATTTCTCAATGTGACATAAATGTCACTATGAAATCATTTTTTAATTTTGTAAAAAGTGAAGCACTGTGAATACCTTCCGGATGCACCGCATATGAGGATGTCAGTTGTAGTCTGACGGCCATATGGTGCATTTTCCTGACTGTGATCCACCACACAGGTGCGATGGTGCCAAATTGGCGCACGAGTAACACCTGGCTAAGACAGAGAGATGGGTCATTTTGAACTGTGGGATGGACAGTTGGTCTGTCTGGCTGATTGCCAGTTTGGATCCAGAGTGGTTCCAGATGGAGGTGGATGCATCACCAGGGCATGCTTCCAAATATGACCTGACCTGAACCTTGTGTTTATTACCCTGTATAATCTTGAACCCTGGCAACGGCAACACATTGAACACAGGACAACATGACATGCAGTGGCTGTTTAGTACCATTGCTAATCCTGTCACCTCTTTTAACCTCTACGTACTGGCAAAATGCCATAAGTATGACGATGTACAGTAGTGTTCAGAATAACAGTAGTGGTATGTGACTAAAAAGATTAATCCAGGTTTTGAGTATATTTCTTATTGTTACATGGTAAAGAAGGTACCAGTAGATTCAGTAGATTCTCACAAATCCAACAAGACCAAGCATTCATGATATGCACACTTTTAAGGCTATGAAATTGGGCTATTAGTAAAAAAAGTAGAAAAGGGGGTGTTCACAATAATACTTGTAGTAGTATCTGCTGTTGACGCTACAAACTCAAAACTATTATGTTCAAACTGCTTTTTTAGCAATCCTGTGACTCACTAAACTAGTATTTAGTTGTGTAACCACAGTTTTTCATGATTTCTTCACATCTGTGAGGCATTAATTTGTTGGTTTGAAACCAAGATTTTGCTCCTTTACTAGTGTGCTTGGGGTCATCGTCTTGTTGAAACACCCATTTCAAGGGCATGTCCTCTTCAGCATAAGGCAACATGACCTTTTCAAGTATTTTGACATATCCAAACTGATCCATGATACCTGGTATGCGATATATAGGCCCAACACCACAGTAGGAGAAACATGCCCATATCATGATGCTTGCACCACCATGCTTCACTGTCTTCACTGTGAACTGTGGCTAGAATTCAGAGTTTGGGGGTCGTCTCACAAACTGTCTGCGGCCCTTGGACCCAAAAAGAACAATTTTACTCTCATCAGTCCACAAAATATTCCTCCATTTCTCTTTAGGCCAGTTGATGTGTTCTTTGGCAAATTGTAACCTCTTCTGCACATGTCTTTTATTTAACTGAGGGACTTTGCAGGGGATTCTTGCAAATAAATTAGCTTCACACAGGCGTCTTCTAACTGTCACAGCACTTACAGGTAACTCCAGACTGTCTTTGATCATCCTGGAGCTGATCAATGGGTGAACCTTTGCATTAACCTTCTGGTTATTGTTCTATCCATTTTGATGGTTGTTTTCCATTTTCTTCCATGCATCTCTGGTTTTGTTGTCCATTTTAAAGCATTGGAGATCATTGTAGATGAACAGCCTATAATTTTTTGTACCTGCGTATAAGTTTTCCCCTCTCCAATCAACTTTTTAATCAAACTACGCTGTTCTTCTGAACAATGTCTTGAATGTTCCATTTTTCTCAGGCTTTCAAAGAGAAAAGCATGTTCAACAGGTGCTGGCTTCATCCTTAAATAGGGGACACCTGATTCACACCTGCTTGTTCCACAAAATTGACGAACTCACTGACTGAATGCCACACTACTACAAGTATTATTGTGAACACCCCCTTTTCTACTTTTTTTTTTTACTAATAGCCCAGTTTCATAGCCTTAAGAGTGTGCATATCATGAATGCTTGGTCTTGTTGGATTTGTGAGAATCTACTGAATCTACTGGTACCTTGTTTCCCATGTAACAATAAGAAATATACTCAAAACCTGGATTAATCTTTTTAGTCACATAGCACTACTATTATTCTGAACACTACTGTAGGTACCTTAGGATAATGGCGTACTGGATGCTAGTTGAGATGATCAATCTCCATCAATGTATCCACTGCCATCTCAGTTCTTTCCCTCTGTTTTTAACCTTTTAAATTAAAAATGCTGCTGAGCGATTTTTCAATATTTATTACAAGCTGCTGTAAACAAATTTCAAATGTAAAGTTAGGTACTGCAGAATCCAATGGGAGTTCTTTGCTTGTATTTCATTTTATAACACAAAGTTTACCTAAACTGATTATAAAGGTAAATATGACAGCAGACAAATGCTTCCTGAAGCTGTTGTGTGTTTTTCTACTCATATGGCTTTTTATGTCAATTCTTGCAAAAAATGAAAAGGAGTGGATTTGGGATAGAAAAATCAACAACCAGTTCAGTGTAGTGCAAGGACTTGCTTCAAAACTGTCAACTTAAAATGAATCAATAAAACAATAATTTTAATCTGTTTTCCTCTATAGTGCACATCGAGGGACTGTGACACCACATTATGTAAAAAAAAAACAAACATGAGGAAACTGCTTTTGCACTTCTGATTGTAGCACTGAGTCATTTTCAACAATATGCTGGTACTACTTTATAATATTGACAGCTCCACTTGGCCATTACTTGATTTCAGGTCTATGTCACCAAAGTTATTGACCAAACACAGACACAAGGAGAGAGGTGTCACACTCACCTTTTCCATTGACTTAAAGTCGCTCCTCAGAATAGAAGCACTTTAAAAGATCTTCGAGGTGGGGTGGGGGGGGGGGGTGATCTTTGTTTCCATGGTAATGTGACTGAGAATTGTTTGCTTGCTGAAAGTGAAGTAATGTCACAACGAACTTTTACAAAAACAGACAAGAGCAAATGAGTTCAAAAAGCATGATGAGAAAAAGAAAAAAAAAAATAGTGAATATTTTAACATTAACATTTTAAACAATTTTTTAAAATAATGCCCAGAGAAGGATTAAATAGTCTAGACTTTACAAATAACAAAACTGACAAGCATGTTTATAAGCTCGGCCACTGAGTGTTCTTACTGTGTCCTACTCTCTCACACCCCAAACAGCAAACAAACATCCAGTCTGAACTTCCCTCAAAATTTTGAACACACATTAAAGTTTCTGACGAACTTTCAGACATCAGCTAACATGGAGCTCATTTTGCTGGATGGAAAAAGGACTTTTGTCAGACAAAAAGGTACACAAACTGACAGTAGCTGCTTCTCCGTGTGACCGGGGCTTGTACAAAGCTAGCCACATTGTCACAGAACGCTTCCTGTTTCTTGCACAAAATTCTTTCACAGTAAGAGCACAGGACAAACAGATGATGTCATCACAAATCAGACATGGAAGAAACGAGAAAACATTGTGAAAACTCACAGTTTTTCCTTTTGACCAGTGTTGCCACAGTTACTTTGAAAAAGTAATCCAATTACTGATTACTGATTACTCCTTGAAAAAGTAACTTAGTTACTTTACTGATTACTCAATTGTAAAAGTAACTATTTAGATTACTAGTTACTTTTTTAGTTACTCTCCCCAGCTGCCGACAACAACCCTCTGCCACCTCAACATGACAATGATACCTGTTTTGCCAAAACTCACTTTATAGTCACCCTTTCTTGACTTCAATGAAAATAAATACTTCTTTTATAAAAACTAAAATAAAGACCTCTTTCTTGACCTCATAGTTAACTGTTGACAGCACTGTAACAGTAAAACTTGCAATTTCTAACCTAAATTGTTTATAAATGTAACTATTAAATTCTCTCTAAACATTCTACTTGTCGAAATTATTATTATTGTTATAAGTAGTATTAGTAGTTGTAGTAAAAAGAAAGGCTTCAAAACTGGACCTTTAATCTAGGGGTGTTGTGTGTGTGTGGGGGGGGGGGGGGCACATCCCTGCCCCACGCCCTATTTCCATCTGGATTTGCCCCTGCTTTGGCGTTTGAGCATAAAAAATGGATAACATTTATTTATGCAGAAAACATGACCAGATTTACAGGTAAGAACGTTTTATTGCATTTTCACATCATGTGGTCCTCAGAAAGAGAGTTTAGGTGCATTTGAGTGGAAAATAATGTTAGTTATTGACGCGTCGTGGAGGATCAGCTGTTTTTAGCGAGCAGATACGGAGCGGCTCAGCTCAGAATTCTAAATAAAGGAGAAAAAAGCATAAAAATGTCTTTGTAAAGCTCAGTGCAGGTGTGCTGTTGTCACCGTGTTTTAAGAGGTGAGGACGAGTCGTAGCTGCTGCAGAAAACCATGGATGAAAAGCTCACAGCTCGCTTAAAGTGGGCAGTTCAGGCGAACCCCGACCTCCTGCCCACGGACCAAGTTTAATGCTGCTATCGACCCACAATGCAAAAATAATAGTAACGCACAGTGACTTGGAAAAATAACTTTAATCTGATTACTGATTTGGAAAAGATTAACGCGTTAGATTACTCGTTACTGAAAAAAGCGGTCAGATTAGAGTATTACCGGCATCACTGCTTTTGACAATATGTTGGGGGGGGGTTCCACAGAATTAATTTATTTTAGTTGGGCATTTAATAACCTTTAATTAAAAAAAAATCATTTAAATTCAGGTGGGCATTTAACTATCTTCAAAAAAAGGGGTAAGCTGATGCTCAGCCATGGGCGCACAGATGCGTGAATGGGCAAATGACACACATAAAATGTACAAAAAGTGGAACAATTACCAAAAAAACAAAAAAAACAAAAGGACATGGGTTGAGGGTTAGAAAACAATCACAAAATAAGACAGGGAAATAAGACACCTCCAGCTGACTACGTATTATACCTATTACGGCTCATCAGATTAAGGGGTTCTTGAAGTTTGTTGAAAGCCAGAACAATGCAGCTGATTCCTCAGCTCTGTAAATTCCAGCAGCTGACATTTTCAGGTACACAATGTCCCAATATTTTAGAAACCAGGCATGAAAAGACAGGGAATGGAGAAGCTTTCAGTGAGTAGCAACTCATTTTTTTTTTCTGCTGTAAGGCCAGCTAATAGTGCTCAGGTTTAAGTAAAATCAGATCCCATTTTGAAAGATCATTCAGAATGAGTGTGACAGGGGAATGTGGCACTTCAATTGCACACACCTTGGAATGGCTGGAGGTGACCATATTCCAGCTTCCATTTTCCAAAATCCAGCAACTGTGGGATGCTGATAATTGCTTTGTAGATGAGGATTTTCATGTTGTGTTAAAGATCTCCGTTGTTGAAAACATGGCTGCAAAGCCAGCCGAAGGCAGTTCCTGCACACTTGAGTTGGTGTTGGATCTTGTTGTTGATGTGTTTGATGGCACATGGCTGCTCAGGAAAGTGGATCACGTTTTCAGGACCTGTCTGTGCAGTTTCACAGCAGGAAGCTTTGCATTGACCATGTTGGGTGGAGTCTGATACAGGACCTGTCTTCCTCAGGTTGATATGAAGACCGAGCTTGGTGTATGCTTCATTGAAGGTTTCAAGGATTTTATGGAAGTGATGGTGATTTTCTCCTGGGCTCTCCAGCGGCTCATGTTTAAGAGTTTGTCATGCATTCTGTACACAGTTATTGGTGGCACCTTGTCATGGTTGCCACAAAGATGATGAAGAGTGTAGAGGTGATGACACAGCCATGCTTTACTCCTAACATTGAAGGAAGGCTTCAGTTAGCAAAACTGTGGCAGACATTTCATTATAGAGAAACCTCAGGATTTTAATGAATTTCTCCAGACAGCCCTTGTTGCTCAGGATCTTCCACAGAATTGGGTCTAATATGCTGTTGAACACATTTGTCAACACAGCGAAGGAAAGATACAATGGCTGGTGTTGCTCTCAACACTTTCCTTGCAATTGCCGGACAGTGAAGAACTTGTCTGTTGTCCCTCTTGATGAATGGAAGCCACTCTGGGTTTCAGGAAGGATGTTTGCTGCTAGTGGTCTCAGATGGTTATTGGAAATTCATACAAGAACCTTTCCTGTGGCAGATAGCAAAGAGAATCTGTGATGGTTTCCACAGCCAGAATTGTCTCCTTTTCATTTGTAGAACATGACAATCATTGACTCTTACATGTCTGTGGGTATATTTCTTCTTGAGTCTAGAATTTGATGATGAGTTGGTGCAGATGGTGTTGGAGAAAGTGACCTCCCTCTTGGCAGGCTGTTGTTATGGTTGTCTTAAACTCCTCCCAATGTTTAGGAAATGTGACAGAGAATTTTATGGAGAGTTTTTCATCAGACACTTTTGAAACTCTACTTTTGTTTTTGGGCCTTTTAGCATTGCAATGTTGAACCTTTTGGCAGTTTTATCTGACTATGGTCTGCACCAGTCATTGCCTTGGTGGACAGGACATCTTTCTGCTCATACTTTTGGATGACTTTGTAGTTGAGCAGGTGATAATGTTTCAAGCAAGGGTGTTGCCCAGAAACTTTGAACTTTTGTCTGAAGATGGTGTTGGTGATATCAAGATTGTGTTTGGCACACTTCATGAGAAGCAGGATGCTGTTGATGTTGTACATGTCTAACTTGTTTCTCCCAGTGGTTCTGTTTCAGAGCTAGTGGTCCTGTCCAACCCAGGTATTGAAGTCACCAAGGAGGATGATCTTGCCAGATGCTGTGATTATAGATGGAATGGTGCCCCAGCTTGTCATAGGTTCCTTTCTCTTCACAGTCAGTGTCAAGTGTTGGGACATAAACACTGATGATGGTGGCATTTGCCACATTGAGATAGAGTGTCATCAGTTGTTAACACCCAGTTCAGTCAGTGTTGGAAGGAGAGACTCCTTGATGGCAAAACTGAGGCTGTGGATTTGTTATTTTCCCTCAGGAAACCCATTCCAAAAGAAAGTGTACCCACCTTGCTCCTCCAGTAGCTGGTCTTCTTGTTTCACTCAAGGCCATGATGTTAAGGTCAGGTTTCTGGTCTGCATGGAAAGGTGAACAACCTATCCGTCTATCAAAGTTTACATATTCCATTTACCAAATTTCATCACTTGTGTTTTTCTTTTTTTTACTGTGACAGGGCTCGAAATAGTACGTGCATGTGCTAGTTTGTGCACGTATTATTCGAGCGGTGCATGTAATTTTATACTACACTTGCACTGGTGCAAGTAACTTTATCCAAGTTTTATCAATTATAAGCACCAGTAAAATGAACCAATAAAGGAATAAATAAGGAAAAAAACTATTTCCAGTGTGTTGGCTTCGTCTTCCCTGTGTTTTATGACTCAGACACATGGAGCGAGTTGTTGTGCTCCATTTGTTGTGTTCGTGCGCGCACATGTAAACAAAGAAAAGAAAAAAAAAAACCTGGCTGCCGCTGCGGTTCCCTCTCTCTCTCTCTCTCTCCCCCTCAAACTCTGTCATCATTGTGTTATAAACCAGTCACCATTTGTTTTATTATACATCTGTGTAGTTAATAAATAAAATAATCTTCATGGACGATTAGTTCGCGCGCGCACGTGAAAAAGAAAAGTGGCTGCCGCTGCGGTTCCTTATGGAACCCAGGAGACGTCACTTAAAGTGATATTTTTTTTTCTGGCCATGAGCATTTGTGCGCACATTTTCCTTTAATTGAGCCCTCGAAATAATAAAATGTGCACACGTTTTCCTTTAATTGAGCCCTCAAATTAATAAAATGTGCGCATCTTTTCCTTTCATTCAAAATGAACTTCATAATATGACCTAAATTGTCATCCTCACGACACTTCAACCTCAGCATCCTTTTTAATGTGCTTAAACTCTAGATGATGCCATGCTGGGCAGCTGGAGTTCTCTATATGTCCTTGTGCACCTAAACCATGATGATACACTCTGACCAGATCCATTTCTAATGAGAAAATGTATTACACTGTCTCCTGGTTTGTTGACTAATAGTCAGCATTTATGTGTCAAGACAATATTGAGTGCATGTTATAGAAATTGTGGCCACGTTTAAGTAGATCGTGCCCGAATGCACAATATAATAAAACGTGCGCACATTCTCTCCACATGCAAAACATTTTGCAATGATACTTCGAGGGCTCCATAGTTCCTCGCGCTCTCTCCCCTGAAACTCTGTCATAATTGTGTTATAAACCAGTCACCATTTGTTTTATTATACATCTGTGTAGTTAATAAATAAAATAATCTTCACAGACGATTCGTTCCCACGCGCACGTGAAAAAAAAAACAAACTGAGGGGAGAGCAGTAACAGCAGTGGAAAACTCTCCCCAGAGAGGAATTAAGAGTCTGACACATCAGAGGAGGAGTTTTAAGATTGATATAAGACTGACTTTTGGTTGTGCAAGTAACTTTTTTTTGGTGCAAGTAATTTTTTTTGTTACTAGCACCAGTGCAAGTAGGTTAAAAAATGTATTTCGACCCCTGCTGTGAGCTGGTGATGCTCTGGACACAGCAATCAGGACAAGTTGATTAATAATTCCGTGTATGGAGTGCACTTCAACTATCTAAAAATTGTGTTGCTCACATGACTGAACTTTTCTGCTTTGGTAGTTAAGAATTTTGTATTTCTGGCAATAAATAATGATGGAATAGTTTGGCTTGGCACAGGGGGGTCCAGGAGGAAAGGGTTTAACTCACAATCTCAGAATAACACAGAACTCTGCCATTATGGAAAAAGGATCAAAAAAGACATTTCGGTATGCTTGCACTTTGTCTTGGTCCAGTTTTGGATTTTGGCGGGGGGGCCAAAGACAACCCACCCCTTGATCTAAGAGCTCAGATTCATGGACAAATGAGATCAAAGCCTCTGCTTTCTCTCTAAGATGCTTCCGTTAAAGTTGGGAAGATAGAAGGAAGCAAGCGAAGATAAAGGCTAAGACAGGCCAAAGTTTGTGTGTCTTTGTACTCACAATGTATAATTAGGATGGTTTTTCTGGTAAGTGTGTTGGCTGGGAGATCTAATGGCTGAAAACAAAATCCTTTTGTCTGTGTCTCACACCCCCGTGGTCACACACGCATCAAGGCTCTGTCAGGTCCTGCTAAATGATGTGTGCAAGTATAGACTAGACAACAACAGTTTCTCCTGAAACTAATACTTATTTCTGCAGTTTTGTATCTATAGTGGTTTTATTCTATATTGTAGTAGAACTACAATACATTACAATAAAGTACTATGCAGTGAATAACTTAAAGTTATACATTTAAATTGAAAGAGTGCAACCAACTGCATCAGCTAAAACTTGCAGAGCATTATTCTACTGCCATTTAGAGCTGAAAAAGTATTACAGATTGAGGTTATCCTCGGTGACACTCAGACCCTTGCAGATCTCCGGCTGCATTCTGTGATCAAGTCATGATTAAGCAGAAAGCTGCCCTTATGGCCTTTATTTGAAACCCTTCCTGGGAGAGAAGCTACTTAAATTAATTATGTTTGCGTAATGAATAATTAAGTCAGGGAAAAGATAATTTGATGTTACGCAGTGAGCCCTTCCATTGTGCATGTAGAGGAACCGGTGCCCTGTGTGTCTGCTTAGTTGCACATTGGGAGTGTGAAATGAGAATTAGCAAACATTTTTCCTCCTGTTGGATCATTCACCATGACTTAAATATCACTGCTGATTATGTCTTGACAAGTGTCAATAGTGTATGCACCAGACACATGCGGTTTTGGTTTCTGTTGAATTAGACAGTGTTGTTTCCCAATTTAACTGCAAGCCGGTAACATATCTGGTTGTATCAGGTTTTATTTTCATAGATGTTTGAGAAGTTGAAGAATACTGTTCATGCTAGGAGTCATAAATGTGTAGTAACATACAAATAATGAATGTTTATTTGGGGAGGAGGGTTTCCAGTTTGGTGGGCTCACGGTCTCATCAATGGTTTTGCAGATGATGTGGTCCTGTTGGCTTCATTGGCCGGTGACCTCCAACACTCATTGGATCAGTTCGCAGCCGAGTGTGAAGCGGCTGGGTTGAGGATCATCACCTCTAAATCTGAGGCCCTGGTTCTCAGCAGAAAACCGATGGATTGCCTACTACGAAAAGGGAGCTGACCCAAAAGGTGAAGCTCTTGATCTACTGGTCAGTCTTTGTTCCTACTCTCACCTATGGTCATGAGGTTTGGGTCATGACCGAATGAAGGAGATCGCGGATACAAGTGGCCAAAATGGGCTTCCTCAGGAGGGTGGCTGGTGTCTCCCTTAGAGAGAGCATGAGAAGTTCAGTTATTCATGAGGAGCTATGAGTAGAGTCACTGCTCCTTTGCTTTGAAAGGAGCCAGCTGAGGTGGTTCGGGCATCTGGTAAGGATACCTCCTGGGCCCTAGGGAGGTGTTCCAGGCACCTCCATCTGGGAGAAGACCCCGGGGAAGACCCAGGACTAGGTGGCGAGATTATATCTCCACAGTGGTCTTGGAACGCTTCGGGATCCCCCAGTCACAGGTGGTCAATTTGGCACGGGAAAGGGAAGTCTGGGGTCCCCTGCTGGAGCTGTTGCCCCCGGGACCCGAACCCGGAAAAGCGGTTGAAGATGAGTGAGATGAATGAGTTCAATGGTATGAACTATGAGTTCATACCATTATGAGTTCCATCCATACCGTTATGAGATCCATCTTTTACCGCATGAAATATTCGTACCATTGAGAGAATGAAAAAAACATTCATTATTTGATTTATATAACAACTAAAATAGATCCTTGTCATTTGTAGAGAAGCTTGAATCTTTGACTGGACTGGGTTGCTTGACGTGAGGACGTTTCGCTTCAAATCGCAGAAGCTTCGTCAGCTAAAATTGTTGCTCTGGTAGTCTGACTTCTGTCTTGACTCGTGTAGAGAAGAATAAAACAGAAGCCAACAAAAGCTGGAGTTTGTCATTTGATATTTTATTAATTTATAAACAACAGAAAACGGCAGCCTAGTCTCACTTTTTTTTTTTTGTCCTCCAGAAATGAGTCAAATTTTCGTGACGGGGTTTTTTATTTAACTCACTATTACTAACTCTATTCCTACCCCCAACCCTAACCTTAACAATAACCTAACCCTACTCCTTCCCACCACCCTAACCACAACCACCCCGACCCCCCCCCCCCCCACCCCACATTTTACTTTTAATTTCATGCAGCCATCACAGAATGAATTAGAATGAATTTATGCTGCCGTGAAGAAAATGAGGCGCTTTTCGTCACAATATCACAAACCAATAGCTTAATGTATATTTCGTGCTGCTGAACTGAACTTGCTGTGAAACCAGGTTCAAAAGGGACTTACATTTTGGTGTTCCACTGGTGCTTAACAGTCCAACATGAACTTTAAATTGGAGTCCAAAATTGCGACAATGTAGTCTGAGATGCCATACACTGACTTTGTGTACTTCCAAAAAAAAAAAAAAATTGTCCAGCTTTTCATCCTAACAACTCTTCATGCCTCCAGACAGCTTACAGTGTAGTGGATTTTTTTTGTGTGTGTTAGAAGAATTAGCATGCATCAGTTAGCTCCTTCAAATCATCATCTGCCAGCTAAACGCTGCCCCCGGTAGTGTGAGCATGCGTGGTGGCCGGGGCATGCAATAGCACATTTCATATAGCGCCAAAATTGCATGCTAAAAAAACGATTGCATGGTCAATGAAACACAATGGCAAATGGTACGAATACTCCATGTCACGTGACATACAACCCACTAATCAAATGACAAGGATCCACTCAGCCGTTATATAATAGCTTATACATTTGATTTGGAGGTGTAACATACATAAAAAATTAAAGGCAATATATTTTCAAACATCAATTAAAATGTTCTTCTTACAGTTAACACATAGTTGCAGTTTCATGTGAAACATCCTCTAAATCTCACAATTCAATATTTGTGCATTTGGAATCTCCCCCACCATGAGTAAGGTATACACCTGAAATGAGTCATTTTACACTTCCTCGGCATATGTCATGGAATTCCATACTTCGATGTGCCCACAATGTTTGTGGGAGAGAGGCAAACTCCATGTCTTTTCAATTGCTTCTGTTCCGGTGCCATATTTCCCATATTTCATCAAAACTTACATTGCGTGGAGTTACATAGATATTATTACAGGCAGTGAGGCACACAGGAAAACACAGTGCAACAGGAGCACCTGGGGCAAACAAACACACACTACACATTTGCATGTAATACAGATGTAATGATACACTCACCATTGCCAAATTCGAGTGTCATTCCATAGAGACTTTTTGTGAGTTGGAGACAAATGTTTCAGTTGTTGAAACCCCAAAAGAAAGCAGAGGAAAGAAAGTTGAAAAAAGCTACATCCCTTGAAACAACCCAAATTCCAAGGTGACCACATGAAGGTGTCACCCACACGTCCCCAGAGTGGCCACAGAGAGTGATAACAATGGGGGAAATTATAGAGCCCTCAAAATGCTGTTGTATATGCAGAACATATAAAGTGATGTCACACTTTCACCATCCAGTGAGAGATGTCATCATCCATCCTTCATGCATACGTCATCAGTGGAGTGTTGCAAATGATGAAAAACACACTTTTGAAATCAGACTATCACATCCAGGGCATCCAGCCTGAGATGCATCTGGGCAATTCCATGGTAATGGAAATGAAATCACAACAAATTTTTAATGAAAAGCTAAAATACGGACAGATTTAGCTGTCACTGTAATTTTATTGCCATAGAATTACCCATCTGGAATCATACATCAAACCACCTCCAAATGAGGCGTGAATCAGATATGGAAAAAATAGGATTTCATGTGTGTGTGTTCAGACTTACAAAAAAATCAATCTAAATAAAATAATATGGATTTAAACTGACAGTCTTAACATAACTGAAATGAACCAGTTCAGGCCTAAATTATGTTTCAAGCACTGGAGTTTGTTCATGCATAGTCGCTGAATTTTGGGACTTCAAGCAAATTTAACACACAACGCTGCCCAAATGTAACTGTACACGGTTTTGGCACAGTTTCTTTACAGTAATCCTCTAAGCAGCAGTAGAAATGTAGACAGAGTTTGGGTCAGTGATGGAACTGTTTTTGCAACAATTTAAGCACAAACCAGATATTTTTGTGTGACAGAATTGTTTTATTCTTTTTTTTGTTACTGTGTTTGTACGTCCTTTCTCTTGGATAGACTGACACTTTCGATTGTGTTGCTTTTAGTTATTTATTAGCCTGTGTGTCTCTTTGACAGAGAGAAAGACATGCAGACTGACATTATTCCTTGCCGTGTCTTTGTTTGTTCCAGCTTAGAAAGATTTGCAGGGAAATCATTGGCTCGACAGAGAAAGGGCAAATCCTCTTCAGCCAATTTAAATTCTCGAGCACATGCTGGTGACTATTCCAAACTAATTAATAGACATGTCATGAATAAAAACACTTTGATTATGAAAAGAGGTTGCCCTCTGCCTCCTTTTAGGCTTGTCATTAGTATGAGGACACGTGTGGTGAATAGCTGGAGTGTTGCTGCCAGCACCCTGAGACAGCTGCAGATGTGTCCTAGTGATTAAATTTTTCGTTCCATGTTTTATTCAGAGACGACTGCATGGTCTCAATACCACTGCCTCTGATTACACACATCTGTACCAACAGGAGCGCCAGGGGAAACACAAGGCCAACGCTTATTCAAAGGACTGGACCAAAGACATGTTACCCCGGAGTCCTCACTAATATGCCTACATCGCATCAGCCACAACCCTGTTCCCCTCTCACAGTGACTCTGCAAATCCTCCTGCTGTCATTTCTGTAACCTCAGGTTTATTTATGAGATGCCTGGAACTTTGACAATGTGGCCACACATTAATTTCTATAATTAAACACATTTTAAAGGAGACAAATTGTGCACATTAGGTTTTTATCTGCTTTCAAAAGAGAACTCTCAGATTTTACAGTCTAGAGTCTATTTTTGAGATGTTTTGGGGGTGTCATCTTTTCACTTGGGACAAAAACAAAATTAATTGTGGCAAAATTGATTTACAATGCAAACACCATCAGCTACGAGCGTAAAAAAACGTGCAAGGTAAACTGATTCATGCCACTACAGAAGTCAAGTCTGTGAGCATGCACTGGTGTCATGAATCACCGCATCTACGACACCACAGAACAGCATTGGATCCTGGATGGCAACCATCCAGGCAGACAACTGGTCCATCCCCAACTCTCCAAAGTAACAATCCATGTGCCACTGCTGGCTGAAGCATGGGTGTCCCCCTTGGCTTTCTTCAGCCACAGGGGTTCTCAACACTAAGGCACCTACATGCTGGATCATGCACAGAAAAGCCATGTGCCTACCATTTCATGCAATACACAATGCAAGTGATACTTCTCATCTGAGTCTCCAAGAAGTAACCACTTGTTTGACAAAGCCATTTCAGTAGTACCCAAGGATCCTCCAAAAAGACCTGGTACAAAAGACATCCATACATAGACAGTGATTTGTGTCTAAGTCTCCTAAAGATACAGTGCAGTCACCATAAAACAGATGAATGCATCATAGGAAGTGTGTACTAGCAGCCCAGTCTCATGCTTTATTGTGCTCCCATCACAAAATGTGAGTTTTTTATTTTACTATTTCTAACCCTACCTCTTCCCCTAACACTAACCCTAATCATAACCTAACCCTCTTCTTTCCCCTAACTGTAACCCCCCCCCCCCCCACACACACACACATTTCATGACATCATCACTAAATTAATTTGTGTTCCCATCACGAAAAGCGCCACATTTTCGTGATGGGAACACAAATTATGAACCAATAGATTTATTAGTATGAATAGTCAAATGTCGTAGCATGGAGATAGTCACTACTGATGTAAACAAGGTGGGGTCAGCTATGAAATGGTTCATGAGATAGGTGACGGGGCGGGGTGGATAGTATAAAACTGTTCATGAGTGCAGTGGTAAGAATATTTGCATGAGGTGAAAGATGGAACATGTTTTCTATTGCACAATGTCAGAGTTGAAATCTGTAAAAGAGCAACTCAGTTAACATAAAGAATGATCACGCAGGAGACGGAATTTCATTTCCTGATCAGGAGAGAGCAAACGAGCGTGACCCTCCGCCAACAACCGTCCTCATCCTCTCTGAAGGGCCCCGTCCATCTGCTTCTCCTATTTATTGAAATAAAGTTACATACAAGCATATAGGGGTGACAATATCACAAAACAAGGAAAAGACACAGAGTCTGGTCTCACGTTGATATGAAAACTGTCATGGCTTTAAGCCTTTAGTCTCCTAGCCTTCCCATAACAATGTCCAGCCCTGAACCAGTGTGCTGGTCACACCGCTGTTCCCTCAAGGCTGAACTGTTAATTAAATATGCACATCTGCGCTTAGCAAAAACATAGCTTTAGCAAAACAGTCTGCACATTCACTAAGCCAAATATCATATGTTCACTTTCTCGTGTGAGCAGTTTTAATGATTACTTGAACAGTTCAGTGTATATGATTGCTTTGACAATGAGTGATTAATTAAAAGAATAATGGTACATGAACTCTCACACATGCATATATGTATATATGAAAATAGAGAACAGAATCAAAGACAAGATCAAAAACAGTACATCAAAGGCATTGATAATCAAAGTAAAGACATTAATATTTGATAATAATATTGCTAATATATAGAAAACCCTGTCACACAAATAGGATGGAAGTCATTATTTGTTTTATATTACACTTAAACAGATCAGTGCTGTGTTATTTAATTTATTGATGGGCAGCGGGACCCAGCAATCCACTCCAGCAAGCAAGCAGCTTGACTGAGCAGAGCGAGAACTTGAGGAGCTTACCGGTGTGTGTGGCAACACAAGTTTGCATTCTTAAATCCAGCAAAAAATAAAAAATCGCAACAAGATCTTGTCCAATTCTTCATTGACAATGTCACCAAGAACACTGCTGCTGCTGGATTTTGTAGCTGCTGCTGATGATTCTTCTTCTTAGATATTCAACACAAGTTTAACAGATCCACTTTTTGCAGAACAAATAAAGTTTCAACCTTCCAATAAAAAACAAAACTGAGTTTTGGTATTAGGTGATTTGCATGTTATTTTTTTTATTCATTCTAATGAGCCTGTGCATTATGAATAAATCTGACACTTTTTAAAATAATAATCGTGAAGATGATAAAACCACAGATGACTAAAACTAGCCCCAGTTACTATTTCTCTGGCGATATGTTTCCACATGATGGTTGACAAATTTTGGATAAGCAGCAGAGTGGAGAAGGAGGATCTGGCATCAAACATGCACAGATAAGAACGGATAACACATGTTGGAACTGAGTGTTACACCTAACTGCTTTATTGATCACGGTTTACAGGTACAACATCTCCGAGTATTTGCGCTCTGTGTTATAGACAGCTCAGCTGCACCTTGTGTTACATTGTAAAGACGTTTTTTCCTGTCAATATGTGGTCCACAGCCCAGATGACTCGTCCCAAAGGAGAGCCAGACCCCCTGCAAGTGCCATCTGTAACCTGGATAAGGCAATCCATCATCTTTGCTGCAGCGCTCAATTTAGGTTTCTTCTCCAGACGGCTTCAGGCAGCTTTACATGTACGTGTCCATTAATGAGAGCCCTTGAAACCTGCCTAGTGGCTCTCAGAATGAGTCGAAAGGGCTGTCAGGAATCAATGAGTCAGTCCCTGAAGGCTGAACCACCACACATCCTCCTTCATTATTCCAAATCTGCAGGGTTTTTTTTCCTCCCTCTCTCTCGCTCTCTCTAAACGACTCCCTGTGGAGAGCAGCACTAAGTTAGAAATTAGAATTGCGATCAGTGTGGATTGTACAGCTATCAGTGAGAGGTTCTCAAACAAGGAATGATCCTTCTAATATTTCATCTCATGTCAAAATTCATTTAATATTTCTTTATTAATTTTAGTGTGGCTTAAATGGAAATCTTGGGGATTAGTGCTTTGCTGTAATTTTAAAGTGGTCAGACTGTGGAAAAATTAATTTTTTTGCACAGCGGCTTCACAGTTGCACTGTTGCCTCCTGGGAAGAAGGTTGTGGAAATGCATCCCATCTGTGGCCTTTCTGTGGAGTTTGCATGTTCTCCTCATTTTTGCGTGGGTTCCGGGTGCTCCAGCTTCCTCCCGTCTCCAAAGACATACACGATAGGTGAACTGCAAACTCTAAATTGATCGTAGGTGTGCATGTGTGTGTGAATGTGTTTGTCTGTCTATATGTGGCCTTGCGATAGACTGGTATCCTGTCCGTGGTGTACCACACTTCATGCCCTATGATTGCTGGGATTGACTCCAGCCCCCTGCCTCTGTGATCCTTAATTGGAGTAAGCAAGTATAGAAAATGAGTGAATGCAGTAATGTCAAAACACCTATGGAAAGTGAGGCAAGCAGCAGCTCCTTTCCATTTAAAGCAACAAGCATAGAAATATATTGCTGATCTGTTTTTTTAAAGTATGGATCTGTGTGAGATTTGTTTTCTGCAAATTTTAATATATTTTGCTGACCCACATGAGTTTACCATAAATATTGCAATGATCTATTCCAAAGACCCCAATGCAGAGAACCACTATTAAGGTCATTTGAACAGGTTTTATTGTCCACAAAATAACAGACACAGCATCAACAAATGACAGGAGGAATGGACAGTAACAGAGGCATGGTACAGGTACACAGGTAAATGATAATCAGTCCAAAAATAACACTATGTAACACAATTTTTGTTCCTGGCTTCTAAGTGTTATATTTCAACTGCTTATGTCTAAAGTCTATGGAAAAATGACTACATTCAGCACAAACTTTGATTTTTTTTTTTAACATTCTAGAAATTTCTAAAAGTTTCTTGAAATTTCTAGATAATTCTGGAAACTTCTAGAAAATTCTGGACAGTTCTAGCAGTTAAAGAATATTCTAGAAGACTACTCAGTAGTAGTGAAGGCGAATCGAGAATATTCTTGAAAACAGACACATTTCTAAATATCATTGTCCTGATCACAGAAGCAAAGTTTCTGTGGAATAACAGCTATTTTCTATTTATTTAAGGCATAACAGGTTAGGAAAACACACTGTGTACCCAGGAACAAAACAAAAATAGAAATTTGTTACATAGTGTTATCTTAGCTTCTCTGAGGAGAAACAATACAGGGAAATAATCTAGAGCAGGGTTCACCAACCCTGTTCCTGAAGGGCACCTGTCCTGCATGTTTTCCACATGTACCTACTCAAGTCACACCTGATTTTTTAAAAGCGGTGTTTTCCAGTTCTTTTTTGCTGAGCACACCTGATAGAGTTAATTGTCTGGGAGTGGAACAGGGAGAGTTAGAAAACATGCAGGGCAGGTGCCCTCCAGGAACAGGGTTGGTAACCCTGATCTAGAGCTACGTAGGGTTCAAAAACCACAGTTCATCAGCAGCAACAGGCTTTCAAGTGATCAGGTCCAGTCAAGTATTGCACTGGTGCCATGCTTTGCTCCATCAAAACATCACAGAACTGCCTTGGGTCTTCGATGACAACCACCCAGGCAGATAATTGATCCATCCCCACATCTCTAAAATAACAATGTATCTGCTGCAGCCTGGTGAAACACAAGCATCCCCTTGGTCTTCTCCAACCACTGGGGTCCTCAACACTCAGGCACCTGTGTTCTGGATCATGCACAGACAAATTCCCTACATGGCCAAAATGCCAAAGCTGACACTTAGTTGCCCTAGAAAACCACTTATTTCACACACAGACATGCCAGCAGTACCCAAGGATCATCTCAACAAGCCTGATCTCAAAGACATCCATTTGTTGCCTTAGGTTACTGCTTAGCCTTCAAGTCTCACAAGTATACAGTAAAGGCATCTTGACACATGCACACATTTAACCCCTGCACAATTCGTTGTGCCAATGCCACCCACTGTTTTCGGCTGGATGCTGCGCTTTGTGCCGCTGGATGCTGCGTTATATAAAATAATTATTTTGTAGCGGATTAATCATTTGCTCTCAGAGATTGTCTGATGAAACCACTTCTAATGGCTTCTGGAATCACAGAGGAATTTTATACAGCTGCAGCTTTTTTCTCTCTCTCATGCATGATGTGGAGAACGCATTTGGAATCATCTAAAAGGGAATTATATATTTTAATGGTTTGGTAAAACAGTTGCATTTTCATTCCTTATGAGTATCTGTAAAATTATGTTTGTGGTAGATTTAACATCTCGTCATAATCGTTCAGATGAGTGGCGCTGTGATGCGCTGCGCTGACACAGCGACTCGCATTGACAATCAGTGTTTTTGAATTGTATGCGCAATGTTCATGTGACGTTCACATAATAAATGCATGTCAGAGATTTTGAACATTTCAAAATTTTCTTTGCGCACTTGCAAGAAGCGATGCACAGTTTACAACAATTTACAATGAGTTTACAATGTGTTTACTCTCTGGCATGGCAGAATGTGTAGGAGTTCATGGATCAAATTTGTACAAGTGTCAAGGCATCTTTAGATATGAACCACCAGTACCCTAAAGATGTGGATCAAGTAGCAGAATTTACTAAAACACAGAATCAGTGTAATACCCAGGAACACTCATACCACAGAGTCCAAATGGCTGGGAAAAACAGAAATCTGGAATGGCACCAAGAGTCAATAATGTGGGATCAAAAACCCTAACCAGAGCAAAAACAGCAGACAGAAACAGAAGTCTAGAACAATATCCAAAATCTGTAATGTGGAGTAGAGAAGCACTGTAACATGGAACACTAGAGAGAAGGGTAGAAGGTAATGCAATCTGGCAGTAACTAGGAGACGTTCTAATGCTGCTTATAAAGAACACAAAGTAATTAGACTCGGACGTGCTCGGACAGGCACAAGCAGAGGTTAACAAGCCTCACACACACTCACACAACAGAATCATCAGAATAACAACACTACAGATGAACACCACAAAATAACATGGAGGGAATATTATCTGAATTAATAAAAACAACCAATACTAAATAATGACCAATAAACACCATAAGAGGAAAACACCAGCCAACAGTGGCAAAATAACAAGAACCACCTCTGAACAATATTGGATCGGAAATAAAGCAGAACAAGAGACAAAAGTAATTAGTGCTTTTAAAAAGTTTGTTTTGAATAAAAGCTTTGTTCAGGTCATATTTTCATATTTACAACAGTGAAATGGATATTACTAAAAATAGCTGGTCAATTTCATTTGACCAGCTATGTTCAATGATAGAACCCGCTCATTTAAAACCATGAGGTTACAGTTGCAGGGGAGGGAGGATGATACATGTACAGTTCATGAAAATGTGTTTCTCATGCTTGAGGGCTGCCAGCTGCAACCACAAGAAATTTCTTCTCATTAATTTTCACAACTCAGAATTTCCAAGCAAGTGTTTAGTCACACTCCCGCGAACCTTCAGCTGCCGTTGCACCACTGCTGGCAAAGCAAATACATTTACACCAAGTGACCAGCTTTGACTGTGATGGGGATCTGAAACATCAAACCTCTTTCAGAGCATCAGTCAGCTGCATTCCTGGGCTGAGAGTTGTTGTCATTTGGAGTCATCCCAGTTGTAGTTGATGTCACACTGGGAATGGGTTTATCCTAATGGCTGGCTGAGCTGTTGCATCTCCATCCTCCTCTATCATCCCCCTGAAAGCTTGTATCACACACACACATTGCTGGAATTCAGTATCTGTAAGCGATTTAGTCGTTTCTCCAGCAGGTTGACTGAGAAACCTTTTGTTTGGGAGGGGCTCAATTCAACTGACTGCTTCATGCTGACAGTGCTCAGTCCGGGATGCTGCAGGGCCATTTTAGGGAGACGATGAAAAAGGATATTCTTGGCATTGGGTGAAATGTTACAGTCCCTGCCCTGGCCAGATGATGCTGTATTACACACGAGTAGGCAGCTTAAGACATACAAGCATGTAAGCTTAGAGGGAAATGAGGGTGTTGGGCATTCTCACATTTTGTGTCTCTATATCTTTTGGCCTCTACTTTTGTCTCAGTAATAAGTCTGCTGGTTTGGATTACACAAAAACCCAGTGATTTCCTTCCTATTTGGGCTTTGAAATGTTCCCGTGTCTCTATATGTTTCCTGAAGACACTGATTTTCCCCTGTCATCTAATCCACAGACTAGATATGGATTTGACAAACCTCCTGTGACTTCACCCATAGGTTTTCTTAAGAGTTGGTGTAAAGCTCAAGTAGGGTGGCTCTCGATGTCGCCATTTTTTCAATGCCTGAATCCATCTAAAGCCCCTTTCCCCTTTTTTTGTAGAGTTGCATTGTGCTGCGTATCTATGCAGCACAATGCAGGAATTACTGCGTATGTTGTGCGCAGGGAAACAAAAAAAGCGTTGCGTGCAGGGGGGAGAAGCATGGCTCCATGATGCTGTTTTTACAGACTGCCTGGACACGCAAATGGATCTGATATATTGGAAAAAGTCAGAATACATTATTTCCAGGGGTTAATGGACTTTATTTAACATGCCACAATCGTGAGAGAACTTGAAGAGGTGAATGTGCCATGGAGCTGCAGCAGAAATCGCATGCACAATCCGTCCGTGAGTGGATGTGGACATGTCCTCTCACTGGTGATCCATCCATGAGGAGTTACAGTATATTGGACGTGGACATATCCTCTCGCTGGTGATTGGTCACTATGGCTGTCTCCAACTTACTGATACCTTTAATTAGTGCTAATGCCAATGTACAAATTAAATGAAACTACAATTTCGCTTAATGAAAATACTGAAGCACAAACATCTTAGATGGTTTGTTATTTTAGTTAATTGCACAGTAAGCCATGTTATCGCAGATGTTTGTAATAAAAGGACATGCATAAAAGGACAAACATAAGTGAGTGCACAACAGCGAGCAGCCACTGAACCCAGGGTCCTTGAACCCGTCATATGAGCTGACACTCAACATGACCATTCCAATAATTATTCATAACTTTATGGCTTTAAATAACTTAAATACAGTGGTGGGCACAGTTCCGCTAATCCGCTAATTATCAAAGATAATGTTTTCATTAGCGGATTAACGTTTCAGATAACTTTGAAAACCATTATCTCTCATTATGGCCTCTACTGGTGATTGGCTCTCACTGCGGTATTGTATCACCGCAATATTGTATCACAAAGAGTCAGAGCTCTGTTGAGCCAGCCATCTGGTGGTTGGCTCTCATTGCGGTATTGTATCACTTCCTGTTACGGAGCACAGCGGTGTTTTTCTGTATCTGTTAGCTGTTTAATCTGCGCAGTTAGATTGATCTAGTTATCTAGATTACGATTTGTTTCCCAGTGTAATCTTTACGTGCCTTAACTAAAGCACTCCTTCTGCTGAATCACCTCTAAATTATTTACACATTATTCACTTTGCGTGTTTTTAGGAATCCGCTAGCTTAGCGTAGCTACTAGCTCTTAGCCGATTTAGCATGGCGGCTTCTCCTGTCTCTCCTGCACTTTTCTGCTCTGGGTGTGAAATGTTTAGTTATTCCTCGGCCTCCTTTAGCAGTAACGGTACTTGTAATAAGTGTAGCTTATTCGTAGCTTTGGAGGCCAGGCTGGGCGAATTGGAGACTCGGCTCCGCACCGTGGAAAATTCTACAGCTAGCCAGGCCCCTGTAGTCGGTGCGGACCAAGGTAGCTGAGCCGCCGTTAGTTACCCCCTGGCAGATCCCGAGCAGCAGGGAAAGCAGGCCGACTGGGTGACTGTGAGGAGGAAGGGTAGCGCTAAACAGAAGCCCCGTGTACACCGCCAACCCGTTCACATCTCTAACCGTTTTTCCCCACTCGACGACACACCCGCCGAGGATCAAACTCTGGTTATTGGCGACTCTGTTTTGAGAAATGTGAAGTTAGCGACACCAGCAACCATAGTCAGTTGTCTTCCGGGGGCCAGAGCAGGCGACATTGAAGGAAATTTGAAACTGCTGGCTAAGGCTAAGCGTAAATTTGGTAAGATTGTAATTCACGTCGGCAGTAATGACACCCGGTTACGCCAATCGGAGGTCACTAAAATTAACATTGAATCGGTGTGTAACTTTGCAAAAACAATGTCGGACTCTGTAGTTTTCTCTGGGCCCCTCCCCAATCGGACCGGGAGTGACATGTTTAGCCGCATGTTCTCCTTGAATTGCTGGCTGTCTGAGTGGTGTCCAAAAAATGAGGTGGGCTTCATAGATAATTGGCAAAGCTTCTGGGGAAAACCTGGTCTTGTTAGGAGAGACGGCATCCATCCCACTTTGGATGGAGCAGCTCTCATTTCTAGAAATCTGGCCAATTTTCTTAAATCCTCCAAACTGTGACTATCCAGGGTTGGGACCAGAAAGCAGAGTTGTAGTCTTACACACCTCTCTGCAGCTTCTCTCCCCCTGCCATCCCCTCATTACCCCATCCCCGTAGAGACGGTGCCTGCTCCCAGACTACCAATAACCAGCAAAAATCTATTTAAGCATAAAAATTCAAAAAGAAAAAATAATATAGCACCTTCAACTGCACCACAGACTAAAACAGTTAAATGTGGTCTATTAAACATTAGGTCTCTCTCTTCTAAGTCCCTGTTGGTAAATAATATAATAATTGATCAACATATTGATTTATTCTGCCTTACAGAAACCTGGTTACAGCAGGATGAATATGTTAGTTTAAATGAGTCAACACCCCCGAGTCACACTAACTGTCAGAATGCTCGTAGCACGGGCCGGGGCGGAGGATTAGCAGCAATCTTCCATTCCATCTTATTAATTAATCAAAAACCCAGACAGAGCTTTAATTCATTTGAAAGCTTGACTCTTAGTCTTGTCCATCCAAATTGGAAGTCCCAAAAAACAGTTTTATTTGTTATTATCTATCGTCCACCTGGTCGTTACTGTGAGTTTCTCTGTGAATTTTCAGACCTTTTGTCTGACTTAGTGCTTAGCTCAGATAAGATAATTATAGTGGGCGATTTTAACATCCACACAGATGCTGAGAATGACAGCCTCAACACTGCATTTAATCTATTATTAGACTCTATTGGCTTTGCTCAAAAAGTAAATGAGTCCACCCACCACTTTAATCATATCTTAGATCTTGTTCTGACTTATGGTATGGAAATAGAAGACTTAACAGTATTCCCTGAAAACTCCCTTCTGTCTGATCATTTCTTAATAACATTTACATTTACTCTGATGGACTACCCAGCAGTGGGGAATAAGTTTCATTACACAAGAAGTCTTTCAGAAAGCGCTGTAACTAGGTTTAAGGATATGATTCCTTCTTTATGTTCTCTAATGCCATATACCAACACAGTGCAGAGTAGCTACCTAAACTCTGTAAGTGAGATAGAGTATCTCGTCAATAGTTTTACATCCTCATTGAAGACAACTTTGGATGCTGTAGCTCCTCTAAAAAAGAGAGCTTTAAATCAGAAGTGCCTGACTCCGTGGTATAACTCACAAACTCATAGCTTAAAGCAGATAACCCGTAAGTTGGAGAGGAAATGGCGTCTCACTAATTTAGAAGATCTTCACTTAGCCTGGAAAAAGAGTCTGTTGCTCTATAAAAAAGCCCTCCGTAAAGCTAGGACTTCTTTCTACTCATCACTAATTGAAGAAAATAAGAACAACCCCAGGTTTCTTTTCAGCACTGTAGCCAGGCTGACAAAGAGTCAGAGCTCTATTGAGCTGAGTATTCCATTAACTTTAACTAGTAATGACTTCATGACTTTCTTTGCTAACAAAATTTTAACTATTAGAGAAAAAATTACTCATAACCATCCCAAAGACGTATCGTTATCTTTGGCTGCTTTCAGTGATGCCGATATTTGGTTAGACTCTTTCTCTCCGATTGTTCTGTCTGAGTTATTTTCATTAGTTACTTCATCCAAACCATCAACATGTTTATTAGACCCCATTCCTACCAGGCTGCTCAAGGAAGCCCTACCATTATTTAATGCTTCGATCTTAAATATGATCAATCTATCTTTGTTAGTTGGCTATGTACCACAGGCTTTTAAGGTGGCAGTAATTAAACCATTACTTAAAAAGCCATCACTTGACCCAGCTATCTTAGCTAATTATAGACCAATCTCCAACCTTCCTTTTCTCTCAAAAATTCTTGAAAGGGTAGTTGTAAAACAGCTAACTGATCATCTGCAGAGGAATGGTCTATTTGAAGAGTTTCAGTCAGGTTTTAGAATTCATCATAGTACAGAAACAGCATTAGTGAAGGTTACAAATGATCTTCTTATGGCCTCGGACAGTGGACTCATCTCTGTGCTTGTTCTGTTAGACCTCAGTGCTGCTTTTGATACTGTTGACCATAAAATTTTATTACAGAGATTAGAGCATGCCATAGGTATTAAAGGCACTGCGCTGCGGTGGTTTGAATCATATTTGTCTAATAGATTACAATTTGTTCATGTAAATGGGGAATCTTCTTCACAGACTAAAGTTAATTATGGAGTTCCACAAGGTTCTGTGCTAGGACCAATTTTATTCACTTTATACATGCTTCCCTTAGGCAGTATTATTAGACGGTATTGCTTAAATTTTCATTGTTACGCAGATGATACCCAGCTTTATCTATCCATGAAGCCAGAGGACACACACCAATTAGCTAAACTGCAGGATTGTCTTACAGACATAAAGACATGGATGACCTCTAATTTCCTGCTTTTAAACTAAAAAAAAACTGAAGTTATTGTACTTGGCCCCACAAATCTTACAAACATGGTGTCTAACCAGATCCTTACTCTGGATGGCATTACCCTGACCTCTAGTAATACTGTGAGAAATCTTGGAGTCATTTTTGATCAGGATATGTCATTCAAAGCGCATATTAAACAAATATGTAGGACTGCTTTTTTGCATTTACGCAATATCTCTAAAATCAGAAAGGTCTTGTCTCAGAGTGATACTGAAAAACTAATTCATGCATTTATTTCCTCTAGGCTGGACTATTGTAATTCATTATTATCAGGTTGTCCTAAAAGTTCCCTAAAAAGCCTTCAGTTAATTCAAAATGCTGCAGCTAGAGTACTGACGGGGACTAGAAGGAGAGAGCATATCTCACCCATACTGGCCTCTCTTCATTGGCTTCCTGTTAATTCTAGAATAGAATTTAAAATTCTTCTTCTTACTTATAAGGTTTTGAATAATCAGGTCCCATCTTATCTTAGGGACCTTGTAGTACCATATCACCCCAATAGAGCGCTTCGCTCTCAGACTGCAGGCTTACTTGTAGTTCCTAGGGTTTGTAAGAGTAGAATGGGAGGCAGAGCCTTCAGCTTTCAGGCTCCTCTCCTGTGGAACCAGCTCCCAATTCAGATCAGGGAGACAGACACCCTCTCTACTTTTAAGACTAGGCTTAAAACTGTCCTTTTTGCTAAAGCTTATAGTTAGGGCTGGATCAGGTGACCCTGAACCATCCCTTAGTTATGCTGCTATAGACGTAGACTGCTGGGGGGTTCCCATGATGCACTGTTTCTTTCTCTTTTTGCTCTGTATGCACCACTCTGCATTTAATCATTAGTGATCGATCTCTGCTCCCCTCCACAGCATGTCTTTTTCTTGGTTCTCTCCCTCAGCCCCAACCAGTCCCAGCAGAAGACTGCCCCTCCCTGAGCCTGGTTCTGCTGGAGGTTTCTTCCTGTTAAAAGGGAGTTTTTCCTTCCCACTGTAGCCAAGTGCTTGCTCACAGGGGGTCGTTTTGACCGTTGGGGTTTTACATAATTATTGTATGGCCTTGCCTTACAATATAAAGTGCCTTGGGGCAACTGTTTGTTGTGATTTGGCGCTATATAAAAAAATTGATTGATTGATTGATAGTAATGACTTCATGACTTTCTTTGCTAATAAAATTTTAACTATTAGAGAAAAACTTACTCATAACCATCCCAAAGACGTATCGTTATCTGCTTTCAGTGATGCCGGTATTTGGTTAGACTCTTTCTCTCCGATTGGTCTGTCTGAGTTATTTCCATTAGTTACTTCCTCCAAACCATCAACATGTCTATTAGACCCGATTCCTACCAGGCTGCTCAAGGAAGCCCTACCATTAATTAATGCTTCAATCTTAAATATGATCAATCTATCTTTATTAGTTGGCTATGTACCACAGGCTTTTAAGGTGGCAGTAATTAAACCATTACTTAAAAAGCCATCACTTGACCCAGCTATCTTAGCTAATTATAGGCCAATCTCCAACCTTCCTTTTCTCTCAAAAATTCTTGAAAGGGTAGTTGTAAAACAGCTAACTGATCATCTGCAGAGGAATGGTCTATTTGAAGAGTTTCAGTCAAGTTTTAGAATTCATCATAGTACAGAAACAGCATTAGTGAAGGTTACAAATGATCTTATGGCCTCAAACAGTGGACTAATCTCTGTGCTTGTTCTGTTAGACCTCAGTGTTGCTTTTGATACTGTTGACCATAAAATTTTATTACAGAGATTAGAGCATGCCATAGGTATTAAAGGCACTGCGCTGCGGTGGTTTGAATCATATTTATCTAATAGATTACAATTTGTTCATGTAAATGGGGAATCTTCTTCACAGACTAAGGTTAATTATGGAGTTCCACAAGGTTCTGTGCTAGGACCAATTTTATTCACTTTATACATGTTTCCCTTAGGCAGTATTATTAGACGGCATTGCTTAAATTTTCATTGTTACGCAGATGATACCCAGCTTTATCTATCCATGAAGCCAGAGGACACACAACATTTAGCTAAACTGCAGGATTGTCTTACAGACATAAAGACATGGATGACCTCTAATTTCCTGCTTTTAAACTCAGATAAAACTGAAGTTATTGTACTTGGCCCCACAAATCTTAGAAACATGGTGTCTAACCAGATCCTTACTCTGGATGGCATTACCCTGACCTCTAGTAATACTGTGAGAAATCTTGGAGTCATTTTTGATCAGGATATGTCATTCAATGCGCATATTAAACAAATATGTAGGACTGCTTTTTTGCATTTGTGCAATATCTCTAAAATTAGAAAGGTCTTGTCTCAGAGTGATGCTGAAAAACTAATTCATGCATTTATTTCCTCTAGGCTGGACTATTGTAATTCATTATTATCAGGTTGTCCTAAAAGGTCCCTGAAAAGCCTTCAATTAATTCAAAATGCTGCAGCTAGAGTACTGACAGGGACTAGAAGGAGAGAGCATATCTCACCCATATTGGCCTCTCTTCATTGGCTTCCTGTTAATTCTAGAATAGAATTTAAAATTCTTCTTCTTACTTATAAGGTTTTGAATAATCAGGTCCCATCTTATCTTAGGGACCTCATAGTACCATATCACCCCAATAGAGCGCTTCGCTCTCAGACTGCAGGCTTACTTGTAGTTTCTAGGGTTTGTAAGAGTAGAATGGGAGGCAGAGCCTTCAGCTTTCAGGCTCCTCTCCTGTGGAACCAGCTCCCAATTCAGATCAGGGAGACAGACACCCTCTCTACTTTTAAGACTAGGCTTAAAACTTTCCTTTTTGCTAAAGCTTATAGTTAGGGCTGGATCAGGTGACCCTGAACCATCCCTTAGTTATGCTGCTATAGACGTAGACTGCTGGGGGGTTCCCATGATGCACTGTTTCTTTCTCTTTTTGCTCTGTATGCACCACTCTGCATTTAATCATTAGTGATTGATCTCTGCTCCCCTCCACAGCATGTCTTTTTCCTGGTTCTCTCCCTCAGCCCCAACCAGTCCCAGCAGAAGACTGCCCCTCCCTGAGCCTGGTTCTGCTGGAGGTTTCTTCCTGTTAAAAGGGAGTTTTTCCTTCCCACTGTAGCCAAGTGCTTGCTCACAGGGGGTCGTTTTGACCGTTGGGGTTTTACATAATTATTGTATGGCCTTGCCTTACAATATAAAGTGCCTTGGGGCAACTGTTTGTTGTGATTTGGCGCTATATAAAAAAATTGATTGATTGATTGATAGTAATGACTTCATGACTTTCTTTGCTAATAAAATTTTAACTATTAGAGAAAAACTTACTCATAACCATCCCAAAGACGTATCGTTATCTGCTTTCAGTGATGCCGGTATTTGGTTAGACTCTTTCTCTCCGATTGGTCTGTCTGAGTTATTTCCATTAGTTACTTCCTCCAAACCATCAACATGTCTATTAGACCCGATTCCTACCAGGCTGCTCAAGGAAGCCCTACCATTAATTAATGCTTCAATCTTACATATGATCAAGCTATCTTTATTAGTTGGCTATGTACCACAGGCTTTTAAGGTGGCAGTAATTAAACCATTACTTAAAAAGCCATCACTTGACCCAGCTATCTTAGCTAATTATAGGCCAATCTCCAACCTTCCTTTTCTCTCAAAAATTCTTGAAAGGGTAGTTGTAAAACAGCTAACTGATCATCTGCAGAGGAATGGTCTATTTGAAGAGTTTCAGTCAAGTTTTAGAATTCATCATAGTACAGAAACAGCATTAGTGAAGGTTACAAATGATCTTATGGCCTCAAACAGTGGACTAATCTCTGTGCTTGTTCTGTTAGACCTCAGTGCTGCTTTTGATACTGTTGACCATAAAATTTTATTACAGAGATTAGAGCATGCCATAGGTATTAAAGGCACTGCGCTGCGGTGGTTTGAATCATATTTATCTAATAGATTACAATTTGTTCATGTAAATGGGGACTCTTCTTCACAGACTAAGGTTAATTATGGAGTTCCACAAGGTTCTGTGCTAGGACCAATTTTATTCACTTTATACATGTTTCCCTTAGGCAGTATTATTAGACGGCATTGCTTAAATTTTCATTGTTACGCAGATGATACCCAGCTTTATCTATCCATGAAGCCAGAGGACACACAACAATTAGCTAAACTGCAGGATTGTCTTACAGACATAAAGACATGGATGACCTCTAATTTCCTGCTTTTAAACTCAGATAAAACTGAAGTTATTGTACTTGGCCCCACAAATCTTAGAAACATGGTGTCTAACCAGATCCTTACTCTGGATGGCATTACCCTGACCTCTAGTAATACTGTGAGAAATCTTGGAGTCATTTTTGATCAGGATATGTCATTCAATGCGCATATTAAACAAATATGTAGGACTGCTTTTTTGCATTTGTGCAATATCTCTAAAATTAGAAAGGTCTTGTCTCAGAGTGATGCTGAAAAACTAATTCATGCATTTATTTCCTCTAGGCTGGACTATTGTAATTCATTATAATCAGGTTGTCCTAAAAGTTCCCTGAAAAGCCTTCAATTAATTCAAAATGCTGCAGCTAGAGTACTGACAGGGACTAGAAGGAGAGAGCATATCTCACCCATATTGGCCTCTCTTCATTGGCTTCCTGTTAATTCTAGAATAGAATTTAAAATTCTTCTTCTTACTTATAAGGTTTTGAATAATCAGGTCCCATCTTATCTTAGGGACCTCATAGTACCATATCACCCCAATAGAGCGCTTCGCTTTCAGACTGCAGGCTTACTTGTAGTTTCTAGGGTTTGTAAGAGTAGAATGGGAGGCAGAGCCTTCAGCTTTCAGGCTCATCTCCTGTGGAACCAGCTCCCAATTCGGATCAGGGAGACAGACACCCTCTCTACGTTTAAGATTAGGCTTAAAACTTTCCTTTTTGCTAAAGCTTATAGTTAGGGCTGGATCAGGTGACCCTGAACCATCCCTTAGTTATGCTGCTATAGACTTAGACTGCTGGGGGGTTCCCATGATGCACTGAGTGTTTCTTTCTCTTTTTGCTCTGTATGCACCACTCTGCATTTAATCATTAGTGATTGATCTCTGCTCCCCTCCACAGCATGTCTTTTTCCTGGTTCTCTCCCTCAGCCCCAACCAGTCCCAGCAGAAGACTGCCCCTCCCTGAGCCTGGTTCTGCTGGAGGTTTCTTCCTGTTAAAAGGGAGTTTTTCCTTCCCACTGTTGCCAAGTGCTTGCTCACAGGGGGTCGTTTTGACCATTGGGGTTTTTCCGTAATTATTGTATGGCCTTGCCTTACAATATAAAGCGCCTTGGGGCAACTGTTTGTTGTGATTTGGCCCTATATAAATAAAATTGATTTGATTTGATTTGATTTCATATCTCTGTATTGCAAATCATCATGCTTCTTTTTCAATAATCTCTTATGTTGACATCCAGAGCCCTTCGCTGCAGGATCCAAATCACTTGTATTTGAAAGCAGCGTCGACTCTGTTTCTCTGGGCATGATCCAGCATGCAGGGGATGCCTGCAGCATGTCCAGAGACAGTGGGAGAAGAGGAAAACTAAACGGGTGGAAGTCACATGTGGTCAGGTTGAAACTGCTTTCATCTGTGTAAAGCACAGGGTGCCAGTTGTGGACATGCCAATTCTGGTGTTCTATGGCAAATACCAATTGAGCTCCATGGTGCTGAACAGTGAGCACATGGCCCACTATAGGATGTCGGGCCCTCAGGCCCTAATGAAGTCTGTTTCTCGTTGTTTGGTCAGAGACATTCACACCAGTGGCTTGCTGGAGGTCATTCTGTAGGTCTCTGGTAATGCTCATCCTGTTCCTCCTTTGCACAAAGGTGCAGATACTGGTCATGCAGAGGGATTAAGAACCTTCTGTGGCCTTGTCCAGCTCTCCTGGACTAACTGCCTGTTTCCTGGAATCTCCTTCATGCTGTTGAAAGTGTTCTGGGAGACACAGCAAACCTTCTGACAATGACATGTATTGTTGTGCCATCCTGACGGATTTGGTCTACCTGGGCACCGTCTGTAGGGTCCAGGTACCGCACCACGCTACCAGTAGTGACACTGACCCTAACCAAATGCAAAAGTAGTGAAAAATCATATGTATACATACATACATATACACATATACATACATACATAAGTTCTCCCACTTAGAAATCATCAAAATTTTCATCTTAGGTGCATGTCCACTGTGAGAGACATAATCTTAAAAAAAAAAAAAAATATGAAAATCACAATGTATGATTTTTTTAATCATTTATTTGTATGTTACTGCTGCAAATAAGTATTTCAACACCTATACACACACACACACACATATATATATACATATATATACATATATATATATACATATATATATATATATATATACATATACATATATATATATATATATATGTGTGTGTGTGTGTGTGTATGTAAACCCTGGACCAAAGGTGGTTCTGGAATCTGGTGGATGTGGAGGTGTGTGGCCCCATTGCATGCTCCCACACTCGGCCTGACCTGCCATCTTTTATAAATTTGCAGGTATAATGTGCTCCAAAACATGTGTACCACCTACACCGAAAAAAAATTATACTTTGGATCAACTTAAAAAAAAATTATGCTGTTTGTTACAGCTATTTTGTTTAGTTTTTCCACAATGTATATTTATGATTTGGTAAAGTGCTTCCAGCAGATTTAAACTGTAAACCACAATTTTCCATTAGACCAATTTTCCGTGTACTTTTTCTGTTCTCGATCCATCTTTATACATTACTGCAGCCACTGCTGAGCCACCACAGACAGAAAGGCTTTTTCACATAAGATTTTTTTATTAAAATAAAGCACATAATAATGTTCATATTTGCAAGAACGGTGAGGTAAAGTGACAGAAATTCTATCATTTTAAGTATCTCTGCATGTGGCAATTTATCTGATGCCGTGTTCCTCTTTTTTCCAGCTCATTCTGATGCTAAATGATAACAGTATAAGTATCAGTGTGAATCAAGATGAGGACAAGGCAAGGGTAGAAAGCATATCAGATTGTTGAAGAAAATACCAGAGTTGGTAGAGGAAAAAAAATGTAACTGAGAACCCCTAGAACATGTGTGCATGGGGTGTGGTTTTGTGCTGTCTGAGTTGAGAGACCATGATGTTATTCAAGTGCATGGGTCATCTTTTGGATACAGAGGCCCAAACAATGTTCTGAAACAGGTTTTGAAGTGTTCCTGTACAGTGCCTCAAGATTGCCATCATTAATTTTCAGTACAGACAAAAACATTTTGGTATAATCCCCAGGCACACATGCTATTCTATCTATTCTTTAATTCCAGTTTTTTATTGTATATTTCATCCCTTATTTCCCTGTGTAGTAGGCATTACCTTTCTCAACATGGTTGCTAGCTGAAATTGTTAGCAAGCAGGGGTTGATGAGCAGCGTGCACTCATGACTGCATGATGTGCACAGTTGTTCAGCAGGTGGCAATCAAACTATGTGTGATTAATTTTCAATATCGCTGTTAGTGTATTTGTAATATTTGCCCATGTGTATGGCTTGGGGTAAGACTATGAATTCTCTGCATGCTCGTTGAGTCATCTACCATCTACACAAGCTAATTGGAATGAACTAACTCATCCATCCACTCATCTACATTTTTGCGGCTGCAATAATGAACAAAAATAAATACACCTTGCACTATGCGAATGGTATGAATTTTCTCATTTGACCTCAGTGCTCTGCTGAAACAATATGACATGGGTGGTATGAAAACTGGTTGTTCCTATGTGTACGCCCACATTATTAAGAGAATATGAGAAACTGAGGTTAAATAGCTGAGGTTTTTGCTGTAAAATGTCTATTTATGGGTGGCCTTTTTTACTGCTGCTTTAAAACCAAGCTGTTAGTGAAGGGCATGCACGGTCTGACTTGAGCGTGCTCAGGTGAATGCGATGATGCTCTTGCTGAGATTAGTCAGGTGATTTTGATGTGCAATATCCTGAAATCTGCCCCAGAGCACCAAAGAGATTCAGCACCATGGACAGCGGTTAAGTGAATTTTGTGAATTAACTTGTCATTATTTCACCTGTAATTTTCAGCAGTGGGGATGCAGGATGAATGTTACACTATACAACGTTAAATAACTGAGGAATCCTTTGAAAACCGGTTCATTTATCTCACAAGATTTTTCATCTGATGTTTTTGTGTCTATTCTTAGGCAGAGGAGGGACTTTCACTTTTATTTTTGATCACACAAGAATAGATTCTGATTTCCCAAGTAATGATCCCCATCTGCTCCATCTGTGAGACTGGCAGCATGGCTCCCACCAGACACAACACTATAGTTGTGCTGCAGGAAATTAAAGGAAACATTTCCAATAAGGCAGAAAGGAAAGCTTTATTTAAACTATTAATCATACCTGAGAGTTCTGCTTCACCTCATCAGCTCTATTTAAAAACAAAAAATACCTGAATTACTGAGCTGTGTACTCACTTCTCCACCACAGTATATCAACCTAGTGCTTAACTTCATGCTCTAAAGTAACAAAATCAATTTTCTTCTCAGTTTTATTTCTGCAACCTGATATATATTGCCATGTGCTTTTAAAGTACTCTTTTATTTTGGAACCATTAATAGTTTACTATGGAACCCGGGGAGAGGTCACTTAAAGTGATATTTTTTTCTGACCATGATTATTTGTGCGCACGTTTTCCTTTAATTGAGCCCACAAATTAATAAAACGTGCTCTCAAATTAATAAAATGTGCGCACGTTTTCCTGGCTGTGATAATTTGTGCACACGTTTTCCTTTAATTGAACCCTCAAATTAATAAAACGAGCGCACGTTTTCTTTTAATTGAGCCCTCAAATTAATAAAATGTGTGCACGTTTTCCTTTCGTTGAAAATGAACTCCATAATATGACCTAAACTGTCATACTCACGACGGGGAGATGCTTTGCCCTCAGTATCCTTTTTAGAATCAGAATCAGAATTTCTTTATTGTCCTGTAAAGGGAAATTAGTGTTGCAGCAGGAGCGCACAAAAACAAGGTACACAAAGATAACAATATTAACAGTGAAAATTAAGAAAATAAGACCCAATTAAAAGTCTAAAATCAAACATAATGAAAAATAATAAAAACAATACCCATACAATGTCAAATATTCAATCCAGAATCCGTGCCAAAACAAAGTATTGCAAAAGTGCAATATGTGGATGTGCAAATAAGCAATAGTAGTGCAAAATAAACTATTTTAATATGCTTAAACTCCAGATGATGCCATGCTGGGTAGTTAGAGTTCTCTATATGTCCTTGTGCACCCAAACCATGATGATATACACTGACCAGATCCATTTCTAATGGGGAAATGTATTACACTGTCTCCTGGTTTGTTGGCTAAAAGCCAACATTTATGTGTCAAGACAATATTGAGTGCACATTTTACAAATTGTGGCCACATCTAAGTAGATCGTGCCCTTATTTTACTGAAACGATGCTTAAAATGTGCCCACAATATAATAAAATGTGGGCACAATAAAATAAAATGAGTGCACAATATAATAAAACGTGTGCACAATAAAATAAAATGAGTGCACAATATAATAAAACGTGTGCACAATATAATAAAACGTGTGCACACTCTCTCCACATACAAAACATTTTGCGATGACACTTCCAGGACTCCGTACTTTACAGACACTGAAGTCCATCAAATATGGCCATTGGGTATTGTGAAGACTTTGCAGCCGTACGTCCGTCGATCCAACCATCTGTCTGTGCATAAGTCCAGTCCCACTACTCCCAGGGTCTTCAAATTCACAGGGAACATTCTTGGGACACAACCGTTGGACAAGTTCAAAGATGGCTAACCTTGACCTATTTTAAGAGGTTAAAAAGTCGTATTCTGTTCCTATTTTTATGGCATAATCTTGCGGATGCTAGCATGGTGATGTCACTTCCTGCTGTTGCTAGCTGCTAACTTTGCTTTATTTGGGGCTAAATATAACAACTTTGTCATATATTATGTAAAAGATAGCAAGGAATAATCACTTCTAAAACTGGAAATGCTGTTTTTGTAACCTGATAACAACCGTGGAGTGATTTAAAAAAACATCTAGCAGATGTTAGGTGGTGACAACACATCCTGGTCTAGTTAGCTGTTTGTGTTTAAATATAACCTTTTGTCATATATTATATAAAAGCTAGAGAGAAATAAACACTTCTAAAACTGGAAACACCGTTTTTGTAACCTCATAACACCTCTGAAGTGAGTTAGAAGACATTTCCCAAACATTAGTGTGCATGCTAACTCAAAGCTAACTTCCGCTCTTGTTTAAAGCTCATAAATATAAGTATTGTTTATGATTGACTGACTGATTGATAGAGGGGCTTTATTGAACATGTACAAAGTGTAAGTAAGACAATAGGATCTTAATAATTAATGTAAATAAGAAATGTGTAATTATATATATATATATAAATATAAATATAAATATAAATATATAAATATATATATATATAGTATATATATATATATATACTTTGTGTGTATACTTTCCACTGGGATACCAATTAAACATCTGCAAATTATAAAGAAGACAATGCTCATACAGCCCAGGGTATTTTAGAATTGCATTATATTTAGGATTTTAAAAATAATCAGTTTAATTTCTTGTTGTAGGAAGGTGTTGCAGCTCCTAGCACTCTCTTGGTGTCATCCTCTTGGGCCTGATCTTCCACTTGGTGCAAAACAGTCCACTGCACAGTGCAGGTATCATTGTTAATTTCCAAAACATCACCCACATTCTTTAAATAGCAAGTATGTTCAAAATTTGTATATATCCCAAGTAATCATAAGGCACGATGGCGTTATTATGTAACCGAAAAGGGTGATGTCAGTCTTTCCTCCTCATTATTGCTCTTCTAACCCTAATCCTAACCCATGCTTTTCAGTGCTAAATGCTAAACGTGTGTTGCACATAGGTGCAGAAATTTGTAGGATTATGCATGAAATATCATGCTTTTCATGTGATATATGAAACACTTCATGAGAATATGTTGCTGTGAAAGGGACACTAGTCAAGTCTAATCCAGATGTGGACATCTACTGCATGTGTTACACAAGTCAAGAAAAAAAAAGCTGAACACTTGGAGCAGGGGTATTCAACTTGTTCCACAAAGGGCTGAGAGGGTGCAGGTTTTCTTTGCAACCGCCCACTCTACCAGGTGATTTCAATGATTAACATCACTTTGAGCAGATGGAATCAGTTATCAGTGAAATCATATGGTGTGTGGGTGGTTGCAAAGAAAACCTGCACCCTCTCAGCCCTTTCTGGAACGAGTTGAATACCCCTGACTTAGAGCCTAATTTACTAAATCTTTGAATGTATAGCAATATGTGCAAACTCCATGTCACCCACAAACAAATATTATACCCGATGGACTAATGAGGCACACATGATTGCGTCATTAAAATGAGCAAAATATGAAGCATGTGTTGTCTGTTGAACATGTCTGACTTAATGATTATGCAGTATGGGGTGTGTCAACCCAAGTGCGCAAAATGCTGGGAGCAGAATTGCAGCTGCAGATAAATCTGATTCATAGTCATTCCCTGTCAGCTGTTTAGGGTAGGGTAGGTCTTTATTTTCATTTAATATTCTTTTTTAAACATAAAAAACATCAGAATTAAATATTATTATATAGTTTACTTTTTTTTTTTTTTTTTGGCCTCTACTGGTGGGTGGCTCTCACTGCGGTATTGTATCACTTCCTGTTCCAGAGCACAGTGGTGTTTTGCTGTATCTGTTAGCTGTTTAATCTGCGCAGTTAGATTGATCTCGTTAACTAGATAACGATTTGTTTCACAGTGTAATCTTCGCGTGCCTTAACTAAAGCACTCCCTCTGCTGAATCACCTCTAAATAATTTACACATTATTCAATTTGTGTGTTTTTAGGAATCCGCTAGCTTAGCGCAGCTACTAGCTCTTAGCCGATTTAGCATGGCGGCTTCTCCTGTCTCTCCTGCACTTTTCTGCTCTGGGTGTGAAATGTTTAGTTATTCCTCGGCCTCCTTTAGCAGTAATGGTACTTGTAATAATTGTAGCTTATTCGTAGCTTTGGAGGCCAGGCTGGGCGAATTGGAGACTCGGCTCCGCACCGTGGAAAATTCTACAGCTAGCCAGGCCCCTGTAGTCGGTGCGGACCAAGGTAGCTTAGCCACCATTAGTTCCCTTTCAGCAGATCCCGAGCAGTCGGGAAAGCAGGCCGACTGGGTGACTGTGAGGAGGAAGCGTAGCCCTAAACAGAAGCCCCGTGTACACCACCAACCCGTTCACATTTCTAACCATTTTTCCCCACTCGGCGACACACCCACCGAGGATCAAACTCTGGTTATTGGCGACTCTGTTTTGAGAAATGTGAAGTTAGCGACACCAGCAACCATAGTCAATTGTCTTCCGGGGGCCAGAGCAGGCGACATTGAAGGAAATTTGAAACTGCTGGCTAAGGCTAAGCGTAAATATCGTAAGATTGTAATTCATGTCGGCAGTAATGACACCCGGTTACGCCAATCGGAGGTCACTAAAATTTACATTGAATCGGTGTGTAACTTTGCAAAAACAATGTCGGACTCTGTAGTTTTCTCTGGGCCCCTCCCCAATCGGACCGGGAGTGACATGTTTAGCTGCATGTTCTCCTTGAATTGCTGGCTGTCTGAGTGGTGTCCAAAAAATGAGGTGGGCTTCATAGATAATTGGCAAAGCTTCTGGGGAAAACCTGGTCTTGTTAGGAGAGACAGCATCCATCCCACTTTGGATGGAGCAGCTCTCATTTCTAGAAATCTGGCCAATTTTCTTAAATCCTCCAAACCGTGACTATCCAGGGTTGGGACCAGGAAGCAGAGTTGTAGTCTTACACACCTCTCTGCAGCTTCTCTCCCCCTGCCATCCCCTCATTACCCCATCCCCATAGAGACGGTGCCTGCTCCCAGACCACCAATAACCAGTAAAAATCTATTTAAGCATAAAAATTCAAAAGAAAAATAATATAGCACCTTCAACTGCACCACAGACTAAAACAGTTAAATGTGGTCTATTAAACATTAGGTCTCTCTCTTCTAAGTCCCTGTTAGTAAATGATATAATAATTGATCAACATATTGATTTATTCTGCCTTACAGAAACCTGGTTACAGCAGGATGAATATGTTAGTTTAAATGAGTCAACACCCCCGAGTCACACTAACTGCCAGAATGCTCGTAGCATGGGCCGAGGCGGAGGATTAGCAGCAATCTTCCATTCCAGCTCATTAATTAATCAAAAACCCAGACAGAGCTTTAATTCATTTGAAAGCTTGACTCTTAGTCTTGTCCATCCAAATTGGAAGTCCCAAAAACCAATTTTATTTGTTATTATCTATCGTCCACCTGGTCGTTACTGTGAGTTTCTCTGTGAATTTTCGGACCTTTTGTCTGACTTAGTGCTTAGCTCAGATAAGATAATTATAGTGGGCGATTTCAACATCCACACAGATGCTGAGAATGACAGCCTCAACACTGCATTTAATCTATTATTAGACTCAATTGGCTTTGCTCAAAATGTAAATGAGTCCACCCACCACTTTAATCATATCTTAGATCTTGTTCTGACTAATGGTATGGAAATTGAAGACTTAACAGTATTCCCTGAAAACTCCCTTCTGTCTGATCATTTCTTAATAACATTTACATTTACTCTGATGGACTACCCAGCAGTGGGGAATAAGTTTCATTACACTAGAAGTCTTTCAGAAAGCGCTGTAACTAGGTTTAAGGATATGATTCCTTCTTTATGTTCTCTAATGCCATATACCAACACAGTGCAGAGTAGCTACCTAAACTCTGTAAGTGAGATAGAGTATCTCGTCAATAGTTTTACATCCTCATTTAAGACAATTTTGGATGCTGTAGCTCTTCTGAAAAAGAGAGCCTTAAATCAGAAGTGCCTGACTCCGTGGTATAACTCACAAACTCGCAGCTTAAAGCAGATAACCCGTAAGTTGGAGAGGAAATGGCGTCTCACTAATTTAGAAGATCTTCACTTAGCCTGGAAAAAGAGTCTGTTGCTCTATAAAAAAAAGCCCTCCGTAAAGCTAGGACATCTTACTACTCATCACTAATTGAAGGAAATAAGAACAACCCCAGGTTTCTTTTCAGCACTGTAGCCAGGCTGACAAAGAGCAGGGGTGGTGGCCAAGTGGTTAATGCACTTGGTTTCAGTTCAGAAGGTTCCGGGTTCAAATCCCACCCCTGCCACATTTCTCCATGTAATGTGGAGTTGCGTCAGAAAGGGCATCTGGCGTAAAACTTGTGCCAATTCAACATGCAGATCCACCTTGGATTTGCTGTGGCGACCCCAAGTGCAAACAAGGGAGCAGCCGAAGGGACTTACTTTTTTAGCCAGGCTGGCAAAGAGTCAGAGCTCTATTGAGCCAAGTATTCCTTTAACTTTAACTAGTAATGACTTCATGACTTTCTTTGCTAATAAAATTTTAACTATTAGAGAAAAAAATTACTCATAACCATCCCAAAGACGTATCGTTATCTTTGGCGGCTTTCAGTGATGCCGGTATTTGGTTAGACTCTTTCTCTCCGATTGTTCTGTCTGAGTTATTTTCATTAGTTACTTCCTCCAAACCATCAACATGTCTATTAGACCCCATTCCTACCAGGCTGCTCAAGGAAGCCCTACCATTAATTAATGCTTCGATCTTAAATATGATCAATCTATCTTTATTAGTTGGCTATGTACCACAGGCTTTTAAGGTGGCAGTAATTAAACCATTACTTAAAAAGCCATCACTTGACCCAGCTATCTTAGCTAACTGATCATCTGCAGAGGAATGGTCTATTTGAAGAGTTTCAGTCAGGTTTTAGAATTCATCATAGTACAGAAACAGCATTAGTGAAGGTTACAAATGATCTTCTTATGGCCTCAGACAGTGGACTCATCTCTGTGCTTGTTCTGTTAGACCTCAGTGCTGCTGTTGATACTGTTGACCATAAAATTTTATTACAGAGATTAGAGCATGCCATAGGTATTAAAGGCACTGCGCTGCGGTGGTTTGAATCATATTTATCTAATAGACTACAATTTGTTCATGTAAATGGGGAATCTTCTTCACAGACTAAGGTTAATTATGGAGTTCCACAAGGTTCTGTGCTAGGACCAATTTTATTCACTTTATAGATGTTTCCCTTAGGCAGTATTATTAGACGGCATTGCTTAAATTTTCATTGTTACGCAGATGATACCCAGCTTTATCTATGTATGAAGCCAGAGGACACACACCAATTAGCTAAACTGCAGGATTGTCTTACAGACATAAAGACATGGATGACCTCTAATTTCCTGCTTTTAAACTCAGATAAAACTGAAGTTATTGTACTTGGCCCCACAAATCTTAGAAACATGGTGTCTAACCAGATCCTTACTCTGGATGGCATTACCCTGACCTCTAGTAATACTGTGAGAAATCTTGGAGTCATTTTTGATCAGGATATGTCATTCAATGCGCATATTAAACAAATATGTCGGACTGCTTTTTGCATTTGTGCAATATCTCTAAAATTAGAAAGGTCTTGTCTCAGAGTGATGCTGAAAAACTAATTAATGCATTTATTTCCTCTAGGCTGGACTATTGTAATTCATTATTATCAGGTTGTCCTAAAAGTTCCCTGAAAAGCCTTCAGTTAATTCAAAATGCTGCAGCTAGAGTGCTAACAGGGACTAGAAGGAGAGAGCATATCTCACCCATATTGGCTTCTCTTCATTGGCTTCCTGTTAATTCTAGAATAGAATTTAAAATTCTTCTTCTTACTTATAAGGTTTTGAATAATCAGGTCCCATCTTATCTTAGGGACCTCATAGTACCATATCACCCCAATAGAGCACTTCACTCTCAGACTGCAGGCTTACTTGTAGTTCCTAGGGTTTGTAAGAGTAGAATGGGAGGCAGAGCCTTCAGCTTTCAGGCTCCTCTCCTGTGGAACCAGCTCCCAATTCAGATCAGGGAGACAGACACCCTCTCTACTTTTAAGATTAGGCTTAAAACTTTCCGTTTTGCTAAAGCCTATAGTTAGGGCTGGATCAGGTGACCCTGAACCATCCCTTAGTTATGCTGCTATAGACTTAGACTGCTGGGGGGTTGCCATGATGCACTGAGTGTTTCTTTCTCTTTTTGCTCTGTATGCACCACTCTGCATTTAATCATTAGTGATTGATCTCTGCTCCCCTCCACAGCATGTCTTTTTCCTGGTTCTCTCCCTCAGCCCCAACCAGTCCCAGCAGTAGACTGCCCCACCCTGAGCCTGGTTCTGCTGGAGGTTTATTCCTGTTAAAAGGGAGTTTTTCCTTCCCACTGTTGCCAAGTGCTTGCTCACAGGTGGTCGTTTTGACCGTTGGGGTTTTTCCGTAATTATTGTATGGCCTTGCCTTGCAATGTTGGGTGCCTTGGGGCAACTGTTTGTTGTGATTTGGCGCTATATAAATAAAATTGATTTGATTTGATTGATTTAACAAATGGAAACTACACGTTCACATGCTACCGAAAATGAAATGTAACATTTATCATGCCTTTCTATTTCACCTGTAGCATTTTTTTTCTTTTCTCAGGTTGTGCATCTGTTCAGTGCAACACATGGGGGCTGATACAGCAGTCAGTCCACTACCAATAAAGCATTCACATATCTATATGATTCTTACTGTATATAGAATATTTTAACACAGGCGTCAGTACATGTGCTGTGAAACGCACCTCTGTACTGGTAATGAGCATTTGTAATAATCATATTAAAGTGACGCGGTAAGGGGAGGGGGCGGATTTACACAGCAGCACTGAATTTGGGCTTGTGACTCACACCATACACTCCCCGTGAAAATGAAAAAACAGGCAAACAGTTTTCAAGTCACCTTCATTTTTAATTTGATAAGTGTTCATTAAATAACATCATTTCAGTTAAAAATGTGTGTGTCTTATTTTGTGTATTCCTGCAAGTGCCTGATCAAATTTAATTTTATGCTTATGGACATTAACACACACAAAATCCAAAATATGGAAAAAATCCTCAATTGAAAAAAGAACATTATGTACATATTACAATGTTCACACCACCTTCCAAAAAAGAGAGGGAGTGAAAGAGGTGGTGTGTGTGTGTGAGAGAGAGAGAGAGAGAGTGTGTGTGTGTGAGTGAGAGAAAATTAAGGTAATATTTTGCATGAACATTAATGTGTCGAATGGAGGCAAAATAAAGAAGCTAGAATAACTTAAATTAAATAATTTGGCTAACTAATAACACCAAAATCTTTAAATTAAATTTGATAAAATTAAGTAACAGTGTAGAGGACAAAGCAAATTAAGTATACAAAACCACTTAATTAAATGCTTTGCTAAACTTGAATTAGTCTGACTATAGGTGTCTTGTGTGTACTCAGTGGCTGAGTTAGAATTTCTTTAAAAAAAAACATGCAAATTTATATTTTATATTTTTTTTTTTTTTTTTTTTAACTGAGAATTCGTTTTAGACTGTGGAATACTCCAAAGAATATTTCACTTCTTTGGGCTGATCCTCATTATGTGTCAACTGAAATCAAGTTGAAACTATTCCAATATTTTATGACCAAAATGCCAGCATGGCTGCAGCTTTGAACACTGTTACAAACAGCCCCCGTCTCCCTTATTACCGTTATAACTGGTCCGCTGTACCAATAAAGACCACAGCTTTGACCCCCTAAAACAAACAAACAAGCATCACTCGTTCGTTTTATCTTAAATTTTCATCTTCATTTCCACACCAGGAACAACATTTAGGAATAAATCCAAACATCTCGTCGGCTCACCTGGCCTGAAGTGGGATCCAAAGGCAAATCCGCAGCTGAAAACCACCGAGACATAACGGCCAGGAGGGGCAGCAATCGTAAAGTCTCAAAGCTCTTCAACTTACTCCAGCAAAACACACGGAGACAAAAAAAACATCGTTGGGGTTTCTGTTTCCGCCAAAAACAGCAGCACTTTGATAAATCCACGGGCGACCCAAGCCATTAATTTTGGCGATGCTGATTGGCCAAATATTTATTAATCTGCTAAGCAACATACAGAATTGGACATTTTGTTGCACTTAATGGACAGATGAGTGATCGCCCAAGACGAGAAATGATACGTTCTGTGCTTCTGTCAGTGGAAATGCACTGTTGAATGAGAGTCAGTTGGTGGAAATGTTGTTTTAATAATTCAGATTACATGTAGGCACACACTATTAAGTAAAACTGACACTGGTAATACTTAAAAAAATTGATTTTATAATTTTTCCCCTCCACATCTGGGAGGGTGGTGCCCCAGCCACCACTGCTAATTAGCAGTAAATCAGGAGCTAAGTGTTGATTATAGTTAGAGTATTTGTACATTAATTGTATGTGCATTATGGCATCCCAACTAAAAAGGTTATTAAAACATAATTGACCCCTGGAATCAGAAAGTCATTCCACTGGAATCTCTCTCTCTCTCTCTCTCTCTCTCTCTCTCTCTCTCTCTCTCTCTCTCTCTCTCTCTCTCTCTCTCTCTCTCTCTCTCTCTCTCTCTCTTTTTTTTAATAATTTACTTCTCTCAGGCTGCCTTGTGTGAACTGGCAGGAGTTGTTTCTTCTTCAGGTGCACGCGTGTTCATGCAGAGTGGCTCTGGAAGTGCACAGGAGCACTTGAGCATGCGACCAAAGGACTGTTGCTAATAACAGAAAATTACATTTCTGCAGATAAACACATGGAGATTGCTGGCTGTGAAATTGACTTCAGGCTGTCAAATTAAAGCCAATACCCACTGAGGAGACATGTGGCTGTTGTTCAGGGGTGGGATGTTCTGCACTGTACGTGTGTTTACTGCAATTCAATTAGTGCACCTGATCGTCTGCTTTATCATGTCTAACGTGTTGTGATGTAGGCAGAGAGAGAGAGAAAACGTGGCTCTGTTTCAATGAGATGTTTGATTTATTTGTTCATTAGTAACGCTCTCTGCAGAATCAAACCTCTCATCAATCCTCGGTCGCACTCAGCAAACATAAGAAACTGACTTTTCTTTTTAAAACCAAAGCGGAAAAAAATAAAGAAAAAAAATCCATGCATCTTAACCAATGATACGGCCATCCACTGTCAAAAATTTCAGCTAACACATCTTATTGTAATCCCGTCTAAATTAGATTCAATATTAAGTAGTTTGTTGCATGAGTTTGTGAAATGCCAGGAGGATTAAAATGTGGCCGGAGCATTAGTACGCCCTCTGAGATTTGCTGTTTCTCAATAAAAGAAATGTCAGGAAGAGGAAAAAGGAAGGGATGGGGAATAATTTCTAATGGCAAGTCTTAGAAATCACAGCAAGCAGAGAATTCATTATCACAGCTTCCTACTGGCAACACCTCCAAAACCACCACTGTGGGGAAAATTCACACAGTATACTTTAAATTACATAGAAAGACTCATTCTTGCACTTTACAAATAAAACTGCTTCACGTATTGTATTTTATTAGGTCTTTAAAGTATTGTGTAGAAGTCGTAGGTACAATTAATATGCATAAAACTTTTTAAAATAATGAAAAGACAATAATTATGGCACTTTCAAACTTTCAGAAATATGTTATTCTTGGTGGTATCAGAATCAGAATAGCCTTTATTCTCCAAGTATCTACACAGCGAAATCACCACTGCAAAATTAACACTCCCAGTGTCTATATATTCCTCAACGACCCAGTGTGGACCCATATATACACTGTCAGGGCTAATTTAACACTGGTGGTTTTGCTGTACACAAGAGTACAAGGAATTTGAATCCAGTTTGATTCTAGCAAATTACAAGAAAACAAGGTGATATTTAATCAAATTTTTAGTTTTTGGGAGGTGGGGGGTTACATAGTCCACCTAAAATTCAGTTTAATTCAGTTACTGTTATATTTATATAGTGCTGAATTACAACAAAGTTGCCCCAAGACATTTGGCAAAATCAGGTACCTACACCAATGGAGCCAACTCAGTTGGGCGGCCGTCCACTCTTGGCAACAGTAACAACAAACAGTACCTCACCTCTCACCCTATGACTGTTAGGATAGGCTGTTCATCACCTTAAAAAATCAATAGTTTTTCTTTGAAAATAAGCTTTGTAATTTGATAATTGTTTGGTTTCATATATGCACACACACACACACACACACACACACACACACACACACACACACACACACACACACATGCATATATATATATACATTATACAAATAATGGATGGTAAGGAGTCTAACATAGAGTAATATTATTATTAAGTTAATTATTATTATAATTAACTTAATAATTATTATTATTAATTAATTATTATTATTATTATAATTATTATAATTATAATTATTATTCAGTTATTATTATTAAGTTACGCCTCGTCCAATATAACTTTTCTGAATCCAATATTTCTCTGTGTTGGACGACTTACCATCCATCAATTGTTATGTTCTCCACCCCCCTCCCAAATTAAGCAAACAACAAAGAGTCAAGGAAATTAGATCAATTTATTTTGTTGTGAACAGCATATGAATGCTTCTATTCTAAAACATCAGTAGCGTGCTTGTCTACCTTCTTAGTGTTTTTGGCATCCTTGGAGTCCAATATTTCCACCAGTTCCTCCTCTGTGAACTCAGCAAACCTCGCTGGCAGATGATTTTCTGCTGTTGTTGACACGTTTGTTGCCATTTTTTCAACCACCGTCTGTCAGCAAGTTCCTGACCTCCACTACCTTATTAGTGATGTCATCTCATGAATAATTGTATGCCGCGCTTTGATTGGCTAGCTGTTGGCAGTAAGCTTTAACGCTATTGGTCAGTGGGAACCGATCCATTATAACTTTTGGTCCTAGCCTTTTTGGATCCGTTTGGATCCAACATAACTTTTTGGTGCCAAGCATGCCAAAATACAGGTAAATGATGGACAGAAAGGCTAATCTGTGATTGGTTATTGCAATCTGAGTGGAGAACACACACACACACATATATATATATATATATATGAGGGTCTGTCCATAAAGTATGATACCTTTTTATTTTTTTTTAAACTATATGGATTTGATTCATATGTTTTCACGTCAGACAAGCTTGAACCCTTGTGCGCATGCGTGAGTTTTTCCACGCCTGTCGATGACGTCATTCGCCTGTGAGCACGCCTTGTGGAAGGAGTGGTCCCGCCCCGTCATCGGATTTTCATTGTCTGGAAATGGCAGAATGATTTGGGGTTTTTTTCCATCAGAATTTTTTCAGAAGCTGTTAGAGACTGGCACCTGGAAACTATTCGAAAAATTTATCTGGCTTTCGGTGAAAATTTTACAGGCTTCACAGAGAATAAGGTCTGGTAGTACAGCTTTAAGGACCCCTTTAAGGACGCTCAGCACGCCGCGCTCCGAGCTGCGATGACACGGCACAAGCCACTGGACCATTTCTGAGCTGATGGCTCTGTGGATATGAGACCGTCGTGTGCTCTTTCTCTGGTTATCACAAGAGCTGAACATCAGCCATTTTCCAGCAGATTTCACTTTTAACAAGAGATTTTGTCATGGAAAGCCGCGCGGAGGCTTCGCGCGTCACGACCAATTCGCTTTGGAGTTGAGCCAAAGGAACACCTCCGTTTCGGCGTGTCGGAGGACAAGTTTGGACAGGTCCAGCTCTCCACAATTTCACTGATACTTACTGGACTGGTAAGCATTGAAAGCCGAGATAGACAAAGCCAGCAGCAGCCCTGTGTGTGGTTTGTCTTTGATGCCGCCTGAGTGCAACGCCTGTAAAATGATTCTTGGGTGTCAGAGAGAGATGCGTGTTTGGGCAACCAGCTGAAATTATCGTACATATTGGATTTTTTCCCATTATTGATCGTACATCGTACAGAGGGCAAAACTATCGTACAAATACGTTAATTATCGTACATCTGGCAACACTGGATGACAGTATTTTTTAAAATTATTGTTTGAACGTATAGACGCTCGGTCAAGTGATCTCCTGCATACCACAGAGCCGGTGTTCTGTTGAGATGAGATGCGCCAACTTTCGACACTCTGAGCTGTGATGTACCTTGGCATTGTCCAATAGGGCCAAAACACGGAAGACTCGTGGCAGAAACCACTGATCTCTACAAAATGGATTGGACCAATCCACCAATCCGATTGGTGCAGAAATCACTGATCTGTACAAAACATTAACGTGTGACAGGACTGCTCATTTATAGAGCAGTTTTCTGAAGAAAAATCATTGGAAATGTTTTTTTGTTGTTGTTACCTCAAAATTTCTGATTACTGTTAAAAAAGTTTAGAACAATTGTAATTAAAATAGATAAATAAATCAAAAATGGTTCTTTAGAAACCTTTCATCTGTATTAAAACCACCTGTTATTTCAGATTAGATAATTTCTTGTTTAACATAAGGAACCTCAGACATTTATTTTTAGACAAATAAAATAACATGGAAACTTGTATATTTTTTGAAGTCTGGTAGATTATTTATATCTTATTTCAACCAGAAAAACAAACACTAATTAAATACAAGTGTTTATTATAAATGCAAAAGGAAATAATTTAACAATGACTGCAGTGTGATTTCTGTGACATAAACCTCATGATGTTTATATATATATATATATATATATATATATAGTCATTTAAACTTGTAATTTTGTCGCATTTTGTACTATGATCAAGGTGAAATTACAGTGAAAGTGTGTGTTTAGGTGTGTGTTCATGGTGTTTAGGTGTATAGTATTTGTTCATTGGGGGTTCGGTGTGCGTGTTTGGGGGTGGATTCATCTGGCCAATAGTGGACTAGTCCAGAGGAAAAATGCCAGGGCCGAAATTTGTTCCCAGTCTGACCCTGGTTGAGATCTTGTTGCAGGGATCACAGGTACACCTGTGTGCTGTTTTCTCTCAAAATGAAAAGTGATGTTATCAGATCTATTTATTTACTTACCGTGTATTCTAAAGACAAGCTGTGAAGGACACTCAGACATTAGAATTCACAATGTGACAGAAAGTCCTCTTAAATAAGTGTTTATCATAACTCAGTATTTCTTAGCACAGATTTGCAGCAAAGAGTTTTACAAATCACTCAATGTTGCGAGTGAATGGTCATGATCCAGAATAATTTTAAATTAATTAATCACACATTCATTATTCTGATCCAAATTGCTGAAAACAATTCTATTTTGGTGGCATTGTCTAAAATGTCTTGTTCTGATGGAGTATTGCTTGAAGAATTCATATGTATTTTGTTGGATTATATATAAGTCAACAGGTGTCCAGATATTAAATTTTTTGGGGAAAAATGCAGTGGTGCCTCCACATAAACAAAACCTCATTTTCAAGTCTCTGAGAAATGACATGTTTTTGTGCCTGTTTCTTTAAATGTGGTGCTCCTCCAGGCCACACCGATTTTTTATCTGATGCAGGAGGTATCTCTATTCTGTCTATTTCTCACATACTATATGGCCCAGCCCAGTCTCACGTTTTTTCGTGCTCCCGTCAAATCAAATCAATTTTATTTATATAGCGCCAAATCACAACAAACAGTTACCCCAAGGCGCTTTATATTGTAAGGCAAAAGCCATACAATAATTACAGAAAAACCCCAACGGTCAAACGACCCCCTATGAGCAAGCACTTGGCGACAGTGGGAAGGAAACATCACGAAATGATTCAAATTTTCATGATGGGGTTTTTTTTTAACTCACTATTACTAACCCTACTCCTAGGGGTGGTGGCCAAGTGGTTAATGCGCTTGGTTTCAGTTCAGAAGGTTCCGGGTTCAAATCCCACCCCTGCCACATTTCTCCATATAATGTGGAGTTGCGTCAGGAAGGGCATCCGGCGTAAAACTTGTACCAATTCAACATGCAGATCCACCTTGGATTTGCTGTGGCGACTCCAAGTGCAAACAAGGGAGCAGTCGAAGGGACTTACTACTAACCCTACTCCTACCCCCAACCCTAACCATAACCATAACCACCCCGACCCCCCTCCTCCCACTTCACTTTTAATTTCATGCAGCCATTATGGAATGTATTAGAATCAATTTGTGCTGCCGTGACAAAAATGAGGCGCGTTTCGTCACAATATCACAAACCAATAGTTTAAAATATGTTTCGTGCTGCTGAATCACGACGTGCCGTGAGACTGGGTTGATATGGCTGTGTCCCACAGAGCACAGACTGACTCAGTGGGCGTGTCTCCAACAGCAAGCAGGAGTTCAAATAAAGAATCTTGAAATGAGGTGTGTCAGGTGCACATTTATTTCTAGCAGGGGAATGCCAACATACATCATGATAATGTTGTAGGACATTGCGGATATTTATCAAATAAACCCATTTATACTTAACTTTAAAAGGTAGACACCAACAGATTTTGCAAAGTATGACCTCTTTAATATTCTTTTTATATTGAAATAACTGCTCAATCCCCAGCCAAAAAACAAAACGAAAACCATTTGAATGTGTTTTCAAACTGCAACTGAACCAGAACCAGAGCACGGGTCATGTGATACACTGCTGTCCTGTCCTGGATGTACTGTATCCTACATCACCCTATGACTGCTGGGATAGGCTCCAGCCTCCAACTGCAGTAAGCGGGTATAGAAAATGTCAGACTAAAAAAATATGCATAGGTGGCAGAAATAAATTTCACCTTGGGGGGGATTGTAGCAATTTTTCAAATATTCTTTTAAGCAGTTCATTCTGAAGCAATGTTTAACATAATCAGTTGGTAATGTAGATATAGTCTGCTCTGTGTAAACCTGATCCCTGATTCCCTCCATCACCTATGACTTCAATGATGCTTATTTGACCATCGTGCACTGCTGCATGCACAGAAGCACATATTCCAAAGCCACTGTGGATCTACAGTGGATCAGTGTTTACTTTCCAGCTTTCACCTGCTTCCATAAATCTCCACTTAAGCCTTTCTCAGGATAAATATATGCTGCTTTCTCTCTGTTTACACTTACACTCATATCAAAAGTATGGATGTTTGTGTATTTCCCCAGATATGATTCCAACAGGTCATTTTAGTGGTTTGAGAATGACAGACAAAAGAAATATATTCTTGTCTTATCTAAATCTATTAGAACGCAGTCCCACCAACATTTTGACACAACGTTAATGGCAATAGCTACGCAACAGACCATTTTTCACCACATGTGAATCTCTTAAACCGCTCCTTTTCCGTTTGATTTAATTTAGCTCTATATTTTTCATAACTCATTACCCAAATGTCAGGTGTTTATCTGCTTCATAATCTTATCGATCCTACCTTTGTCTCTGAGCCGATGGCACAAATGGTCAATGATTCTGAGCCTCATTTAGTTCTCCGAGGAGTTATGAGCAAAATTGTGGAGTTTTTAATCAACACCGCTGCCCGCTCACTCGTCACCTGATTTTGTTTATGGCAGCGGTGACCTTTCTGGGCTATAAAACGTCTGTCTGTGTCGATGTTCTGTATTGTTGTAGGGTCATCACTTCATCAGTTATCTCTCCACGATAATAGACACATGACCTAAACGCTCTGTCCTCAGCCTTCACACACAGAGATGGATGGTTTTATCTTGAAATGTGGCTATTGCACGACACACCTTGACATAAATCCCCACCTGATAAGAGCAGCATTTTTCCCAGCTACCATTCCCCCCCCCATGGAGCATGGGGACGGTCTACCTGGCCACTTTTAGAAATAACACAGTAAGTTTTAAATAAAACAAATGAATGGTTGACAACAAACTACCCAAGTATATTTCTACATCAGTTACATATTTCAAAAGATGTATTTTTTAAAAGGAATAATAACAAATTATGCCAAAAAAAACAAACTCCTTTAAAGCACCATGAAGTAAAATTTGCCAAGTTTATTCTTTTGTTTGACAGGAATGCCGCATGAGATAATTTTTCATTGTTTTGTAGTCCTTGAACATGCAGTTAATTATAACCAACTGACCTGAAAGGATTTGATCGTGTACTAATGGGTGATCATTCTTTGCATTGAGTACCCTCCTTCCTTTGTGTTTCCTTCGTACGGCCACAATATTTCAACATCACATGTCATGCGTTTCCCCTGGAGACGATGCACCATGCAGGTGCCTCAGTGTTGAGGATCCCCGTGACTGAAGAAGGTCAACGAGACACCCAAATTTCACCTTGATGGCTGGCAAGAGGCCTAACTAAGCTGCACTGACTGCATTATAGTTTAGCCACAAATGTTATCAGTCTGGTTTGATTAAGAATGGACTGTTCTCAAAGTGTTTGTGGCAGCTGTTGTAGTCAAATTTGAAATTTCCTCAATAATAATGAGCTTAGGTGTATTATAAATCTTCTTTTCCAAGGTACAAACCTTTGTGGTGTTGTGGTTTGCAGCTGTTACTTTTTAGTGCAGCCAAAGTTAGGCAATATGAAACATTAGGTGCAAATCTTTTCATTGTCATTCATTTATTGACCAGTCTGACTATAATACTTTTAAGTTATTACTGATTCCATTTTCTGTATATTATACATGCTTGTTGGATGTGAGTTTTACTCTGTGGATGAAACATCCCATGAGTCGTGTTTAGTATCTCGTGTGACATCCATGGAGTCCGATGTCCGATTGCTAGTTGACATTATTACCGTTAAACCAAAACATGATGGATATTGGAGGCACGGAGCACTGACAGAACAAATTACAGTTTTGTGATGTGAACAGCTGAAGTACTCTTCAAATCTCCAAAATAACACTTCAAGAACAGCATCACAGGAAGCTAATTAATTCCAGTGGGGAGAAAATAAGCAGTTTCACAAGTAAAAATACCTCAGATGTATAAGGTACAAATATAGCTTTATTTTTGCCACCTGAATAACAGTCTGTTGATTAATATATATAGAGATTTTTTTTATGTAAAGCTATTCAGTCCTTTGCTTTTTCTTTTCTAACCTGTACCTCCTATCAGTGCCTGAAGAACAGGAAAGAAGGAAACACAGTCTGATGCTTTCACGCCCCATGTGTGCCTAAATCTCTGCTTCAGGTTTACCATAATTGCTTTCTTGGAGAATAAGTGGTGATATGAAGCTCCATAATGAAAAACAACAAGCTCTTTCATACTGAGTTAAAATCAGAATTAACAAAGCTCTCTGTGGATAGTCGTACATAAAGGTTGTTTCGTTTTGACCTTGTGTTTGGCGCTGCTTCCAGACACAATGATGTGTCAGACCGCTGCTCACTAACATTCTACTGGGTCCCTGCAGAATGTAGACAGGTAGCTAAAGCTAAGCGAGTGTGTTGTCTGACTTTGACAAGCAAATACAACCCTGGCAAAAATTATGGAATCACCGGCTCGGCGGATGTTCATTCAGTTGTTTAATTTTGTAGAAAAAAAGCAGATCACAGACATGACACAAAAACTAAAGTCATTTCAAATGGCAACTTTCTGGCTTTAAGAAACACTATAAGAAATCAAGAAAAAAAGATTGTGGCAGTCAGTAACGGTTACTTTTTTAGACCAAGCAGAGGAAAAAAATATGGAATCACTCAATTCTGAGGAAAAAATTATGAAATCACCCTGTAAATTTTCATCCCCAAAACTAACACCTGCATATATCAGATCTGCTCGTTAGTCTGCATCTAAAAGGAGTGATCCACCTTGGAGAGCTGTTGCATCAAGTGGACTGACATGAATCATGGCTCCACACGAGAGATGTCAATTGAAACAAAGGACGAGGATTATCAAACTCTTAAAAGAGAGTAATCATCACGCAATGTTGCAAAGATGTGGTTGTTCACAGTCAGCTGTGTCTTCTAAACTCTGGACCAAATACAAACAACATGGGAAGGTGTTGAAGGCAAACATACTGGTAGACCAAGGACGACAAAGCGTTCAAGACAGAAAACTTAAAGCAATATGTCTCAAACATCGAAAAATGTACAACAAAAACAAATGAGGAACAAATGGGAGGAAATGAGTCAACGTCTGTGACCGAACTGTAAGAAACCGCCTAAAGGAAATGGGATTTACATACAGAAAAGCTAAACGAAAGGCATCATTAACACCTAAACAGGAAAAAACAAGGTTACAATGGGCTAAGGAAAAGCAATCGTTGGACTGTGGATGACTGGATGAAGTCATATTCAGTGATTGAATCTCGAAATGCATTGGGCAAGGTGGTGATGCTGGAACTTTTGAACAATTTGAAAGGATGTTTGGGATGATGAAATCATTTTTCAAGATGATAATGCATCTTGCCATAGAGCAAAAACTGCAAAAAACATTCCTTGCAAAAAGACACATAGGGTCAATGTCATGGCATAGGGTCAATGTCAATGAGCAGATCTGAGTTGATGCAGATGTTAATTTGGGGGATGAAATTTACAGGGTGATTCCATAATTTTTTCCTCAGAATTGAGTGATTCCCATATTTTTTCCTCTGCTTGGTCTAAAAAAGTAACCGTTACTGACTGCCACAATCTTTTGTTTCTCTGATTCTTATAGTGTTTCTTAAAGCCAGAAAGTTGCCATTTGAAATGACTTTAGTTTTGTGTCATGTCTGTGATCTGCTTTTTTTTCTACCAAAATTAAACAACTGAATGAACATCCTCTGAGGCCGGTGATTCCATAATTTTTGCCAGGGGTTGTACAATAAGTGTTTACATTATTTTCTGGAATAGAAGTTGGAACTGTCAAAAAATGCCTCTTGAAGAAGAAAAACTTATATATAAGTTGCACCAAGGTATAAATCAAACCTTTCTTCTGTATTATCAGCTCTTTAATTTAGGTTTTTTGTGCACTGTTGTAGTGTACTTTTTTAATTGGCATTTATTCTTGATTATTAGAGTTCATTTTGATTCATTCTTTGATTCCTGGGAAGGCCATATATAAAATGATTTTATTATTAGTAGTAGTACAATGTGGTAGTAGTAGTACAAAGTGTATGCTTTTTCAGTATATAAGTCAGAGCAAGACCTCCCAAACTAGTAAAAAATATAATGCATTGCTAAAATACCATCGACCGCATTGTGTTCTTTATAATTTGCAGTTGTTTAATGAATTATTAAGATCCTATTGTCTTACATACAATTTGTGCATGTTCAAATCAATTGGGCTTGAGTCCAGAAGATCATGGGTTCAAATCCCCGCCTGACTGGAAAATCACTAAGGGCCCTTGGGCAAGGCCTTTAATCCCCTATTGCTCCCGGTGTGTAGTGAGCGCCTTGTATGGCAGCACCCTGACATCGGGGTGAATGTGAGGCACACTGTACACTCACCTGATGTAAATTCTTTTAAAATTAATTATGACAGATATTATACCACCTCCGTTTAAGTTTATATGGTATAAAAAGAATGCATTTTAATATCAAGATTACTTAAGGCTCGATGTGTGCTTCTTTTTAACCTCATAATATTGATGGGATTTTAAATTAATATTTTTATGAGTGCTTAACATTGTATTTTAATGTACTGATGTGTGCTTTTATTATACTATGTATATACTATTTCACACAATAAAATGAATTATGAATTATGTTAGTGCTTGCGTAGTCATCTCAATGATTGCATCTTGTTTTTGATGTTACTTTGTTTTCCTGTTTTCTGTTTCTTCAGCTTTGTAAAACTTTGTAAAAACCTACTGATTGTTAGAATATCCTAAACAGAGGGTTACCCCTTTGAGTCAGGTCTGCTTGAGGTTTCTTCCTCAAATCACCAGAGAGTTTTTCCTTATCACTGTCGCCTGTATGCTTGTTCTAGGGGCTGGTAAGGTTAGATCTTACTTATGTGAAATGCCTTGAGGTAGCTTTGTTGTGATTTGGTGCTATATAAATGAAATAAATTGAATTGAATTATATGGAGCAGGAGGAGGAGATATCATGGAAGAATAAATCCCTCCATAGGATGTATCATCGACAAACAAAGGAAGTGGCTGACACCAAGAAGGCCTACCAGTGGCTAGAAAAGGCTGGTCTAAAGGACAGCACAGAGGTTCTCATCATGGCAGCACAGGAACAAGAACTAAGCACCAGATCCATAGAGGCAGGAGTTGAACAAAGCTGACAGGACCCCAAGTTGCAGGCTGTGCAAATATGACCCAGAGGCAGTCCAGCACATAGTAGCAAGATGCAAGCTGGGACAGCGTACACTGAGAGGCACAACCAAGTGTCGAGATTCGTGTTCAGGGACATCTCTGCCACATTAAGAATAGAAGTCCCCAAGTTCCAATGGGAGACGCCGCCGAAGGTAGGAGAGAAAACAGGGCTAAGGTCCTGTGGGACTTCAAATAACAGACAGTCAAGCAGCTGCGGGCCAACCAACCAGACATAGTGGTGGTTGACAAGAGAAAGAAGACAGCAGTTGTCGTTGATGTGACAATCTCAAGTGAAGACAGAGAAGTACTAAGGGCTGAAGAAGCAACTGGAGAAGGTAAAGTGGTCCCGGTGGTAACAGGAGCACTAGGAGCTCACTCACTCACTCACTCACTCACTCACTCACTCACTCACTCACTCACTCACTCACTCACTCACTCACTCACTCACTCATTCACTCACTCACTCACTCATGTTCAACTGTTTACTGTAGTTAAGGGTGATGGGAGGCAGGAGCCTATCCCGGTGGTCACAGGGCATGAGGCTGGATACACCCTGGACAAGGTGCCCATCTGTCTTGGGGCCACATATAGACAAACAAACACATTCACACCCGCATGCACACCTGTGGACAATTTAAACTTTCCAATTCAACTAACCTGTTGTCTTTGGATGTGGGAGGAAGCCGGAGCACCCAGAGGGAACCCACACAAACACGGGGAGAACATTCAAACTCCACACAGAAAGGCCATAGGTGGGATTTGATCCTATGACCTTCTTGCTGTGAGGCAACAGTGCTTACCACTAAGCCACAATGCTTCCTGCACTAAGCGATATAATCCCAAATTGGAAGCGTGGCTTCAGCAGATTCCAGGCACAATATCAGAGGTATCTGTTCAGAAGAGTGCAGTCCTAGGAAGAGCTAAGATACTGCGCAGAACCCTCAAAATCTCAGGCTTCTGGTAGCGGATCCGAGCTTGAGGAACACAAATACCACCCTCCCCAAGGGGGATGAGAGGAATATTTTATCTATCTATCTATCTATCTATCTATCTATCTATCTATCTATCTATCTATCTATCTATCTATCTATCTATCTATCTATCTATCTATCTATCTATCTATCTATCTATCTATCTATCTATCTATCTATCTATATATATATACACACACACTCTGTGCTCTGAGACTGAAACAATTTTTGATCGTATTATCTTTCGTGCTACATGGACTATTTGTTCTGTGCTGACAGAACTGCCAACATGTAACTGAAGAGCCTGGGTTGCTTTTTTTTCCCCATTGAGACAGACAAAGATTAATTTTTTACTCCTGTGCAAAAGATTTTACACTTTAATTGACCTTCAAAGGTAGACATCTGCCAAATTTGCTCTGTACAGAAAGCCAGCATGCTAAATATGCATCATATATCCACTGTAATAATCATTAATATTTCTTACATTTTTACATAACTGTCACATCTATTTAAAAAGTATCACACTGTGAGCAGAACATAAGCACTGATGCAGTCTCTGATGATTTTCTATTGCATTTCAGCTCCTTCAATCCTTAAAACATATGGTCAAGGTCACATTATCACGCACATTCACGTACTGTAACTGACTTCAGACCTTCAAACTAATTATCTACCAGGCTCGTTACTAATTGAAGGCTTTCTTTCAAATGCCACGTGTCCATTTGGAAGATACTGCTGGCTGGATTTCAATCATAAAGTTGATTTAAGCATCTAGATAATTGCTGTTTCATAAGCCAAGTTCTTAAGATGAGTCATTACATAATTAGTACTTCATACAATAATGGGCTTTAAAAAACAAAACAAAACATGTTTTATCTTTTCATCATAAATCTATGCATTCCGTGTTGCAGCAAGTGGATAATGCCATTTTAAATTCAGTTTTTTTTTTTAAATTGCAGCCTGCTGGGCTGAAATGTGATTGTGGATTGTCGTAGTGGCAGTCCCTCCATGACAAGGAAGATTGTCTCCTGATCGACTCCTGGGCGGGATGGTGGATGCAGAGATGACTGAACAGGCCCAGTCTTGACATGCATTGTTTCTGATAGACGCTGAATGTGGTTGCTGTCGGAGGCATCTGTCAACCAGGATCTTGCCCTTTCTCTCCTTCCTCTTTCTCCTTTTCTCCTCTGTGTTGTTTGTCCTTATTTTTTTGAAGACTTCCACTCCTGTGTGGCTCATTGCTCTCCAGCTGGCTCCGTCCTTCGCTTGTACTTCTCAGGTCTTCCAGTCTGAAGGTCGGTTTTCAGGAGGTCCTTTAGCGTTTCTTCTTCTGCCCACCTCTTGTTTTCCTTCACTCAGTTGGGAGTAGAAGATGTTCTTGGAAAGTTAGCTGCCATCCATCCTAACAATGTGACACACCCACCAAAAGCTAGTTCTTGATGATGACACACTTGATGTTCTGGAGCTTGGCTTCAGCCAGGACGCTCATTTTGTTACGTTAGTCTTTGCACCGGATGCGGAGGATACTCCTCTGGCAGCATTGGAGGAATTGCTTGAGGGTCTTCAGGTGGGGGCAGTATGTGGTATGTCTCAGATCCTTACAGCAGGGTTTCCATGACAATAGCTTTGTAGACAAGGATTTTTGTCTCCTGTCAAAGATCTCTGTTGTTGAAAACACAGGTGCGAAGTTGGCCGAAGGGCAGTTTCTGCACACTTGAATCGGTGTTGGATCTCATCATCACTGTTGGTGTTTGGTGACATACAGCTGCCCAGGTATGTAAAGTGGGTCACGTTTTCCAGGATTTGTCCATGCAGGTTCACAGCAGGAAGCCTGGAACTGAACATGTTGGGTGGAGGTTGATACAGGACCTATGTCTTCTTCCAGTTTATATGAAGATGAAACTTGTTTTAGGCTTCGTCAGAGGTTTCAAGGATTTTCTAAAGACCTTCTTCCATAAGGGCCCCTTCACACATAGTACAAACGTGGTCGAATTGCACATGAAGTGCACATGAAGCATGAATCATATGCAATATGTGTAAATTCGTAGCTGCCTCCAACGCCTCCTACACCTGTTGCTACAACTATTTGCGCACAGCAGCGGCTGAAAGACAGAGTGTGCGCTGTGAGAGCCCATCGAACCCTGTCGCGGCAGGTGTCAGCCAAATTCCAGGTGACACGCACGAACATCTAACACCGCTGACGTACTGTGATGCAATACGTCAGGATGCTCTTGATGATGGCTCTGTAGAACAACACCAGCAGCTTTTCCTCCAGATTGTTTCTCCTGAGCACCCTCAGGAAGTGAAGTTGCTGCTGGGCTTTCTTCACCACCACTGTGGTGTTGGCAGTCCAGGAGAAGCTGTCAGAGAGCTGCACTCCCAGGAACCTGATGGAGCTGACCCTTTCTACACAGTGCCCTTGGATGTAGAGCGGGGCTGGATCAGCCCTGTTCTTCCTGAGGTCCAGGATTATTCCTTTTGTTTTTGTGGTGTTCAGCGGCAGTTTGATAGCTGAACACCATGCTGTCAGTCGATTTACCTCATCTCTGTAGTCGGTCTCATCCCGCCCTGAGATGAGCCCAATCACGGCGGTATCATCCGCAAACTTTATGCTGGTGTTTGTTTGATGGTGATTTGTCTAAGTGCCCCCATGACTGTGCTGTTACCAAGTACACATGTGGCATGCAAGAGTGTCCCTCCCCAACACGTGTGCGTGTGTTTTGCCCCCCCCACCCAACACATGTGTGCATGTGGTTCGCGCACTCCCTCGCACGCAAGGCATCTCTCATCTGATCACAGAGTGACATCTTGGCCTGTGTGCAGGGGGCGTGGCTGGCTGCCAACAGCTGTTGAGACATCTCTGGTCCTGGACATCACAGCTGCAGAACACGTCCCATGTTTTTACGGACACGCGCATGTGTGTGCTTGTTGTCATCATGTGGAAATACACAAAAACATCTCACTTTTGCGATGGGCTGGAGAAACGGACTGTCAGTTCATGTAGACATGCAGCAGGCGATCTGAATATCACATCTGTCTGACAGGACACGCGTGTCGGGCCGTGAGGGCTGTGAGCAGTACGATACAGGACAAGCCAACAGTGCAACAAATGTGCCACTTTTAGTCACATATCAGCAGAAATATGCCATAACAAATGCCGTTTGGTCATTTCACACTCCTGTTAAAAGACAGTGATTGTACAGCAGTGGTAAAGCTTCCGTCTGGTAATCAGAGCTTATGGATTTGAATCCCGTGAGTGCCATTTATTTTTTATTTAACCAGGGTTATTTAACCATGGGGTTCTGTATTGTATCCCCTTTTATTTGTTATTTATATCAACCCAGTGATATTCACTAATTATACAGCTGGTTTTTGTTTTATTTTCCTCCACATCAACGGCGCGATGTGGTGCAGCTGCTCACACTGTGTTCCTGCTTGCACAACACCATGGTGTGCACAACACCGTTGCACCAGGATCGCGCACGTCTGCCCATTGGCTTGATGTTTTCGTGGTTCGCTCATATGAGCTGTTCCCCGGTGAGTCGCCCTGATTTGTACTTATTTGCACTATGTGTGAAGGGGCCCTAAAGGACGACACACTGCTGAGCAAAGCGGTTGGAGTGGGACTGACAGAACCTTCTGAATTGATACTGCTGAGTACTGCTGAGTACCTGATTTTAAATTCATTTATTAATTTTAAATTCAAATTTATTGTTTTTATGCAATAAACAAAATGTATATAAGCCCAGTTGTGAAATTGGCCATTTTATTTTGACCTGTAAACAACTGGACAGTCAAAGAATGTGGTGACTATAAGATAGATCAGTAATTGAATGCCAATTGGTGTGGTGTTGTTTGTGGACTCTTCTTGAATGTTTTTATTATATTTTAATGTACATCATTCATTTTGTATGTTGTAGAACTGGCTTTGTTTACACATTATATTTATTTAGCTATGAGTGGTAAATTACATTACAGTAAGTGACCGATTGACAAGTGTTGATTTTATGTTAAATGGGTTGTACAAAGCCATATGAGATTAGGGCATTCAGGGAAATAAATCAGTAAATAAATAAAAATTACTTTAAGTATCCTACTTGAAGTATCTTTTTGTATCCTTGATTTTGGATCATGGCATTAAATGTTCTTTGGTTGGTCCGGGGAGAAATAGGTGTGCCCCTTCTGGGTGGTATTGGTTGCTTTTCAGGTGGTGGTGTGTGCCTGGCATTGACAGCTGTGGTGGTGCCCTCCCTTCAGCTCCAGTGCAGGGACCTCAGTTATGGGGAAATGGCGAGGCTTGGTGTTTTTACTGTCTCTTGCTCCAGCGGGCAGTCCCAGGTGGGTCCTGCACCAGGTAGGGCTCCATGATTCTTTCTGGGATGATGTTCTAAGGACAGATGAAACCAAAATAGAGCGCTTTGGGAGTGCAAAGCATCAATTTGTTGCTGATTCATCTTCACCCCAACCACCTGCACGTCCTCTCTCACCACATCCTCCCTCATCACTCCTCTTTGCAAACCTTTCAGCATCTTTCTTTCAATGTACCCTGCGTTACTCCTTTGCACATGCCTGTCTCTCTGATATCGTCATTGCAAATCTTGTCCATCCTTATCAGTCCCAAGGAAAATCACTGCATCTATAGCTCTACCACCCATTTTTTTTGTCAGCACCACTGCCTTTGATTCATGAAACACAGCTAGTCTCACAACCATCTTTTAAGCTTTTCTTTCACTCTTGTGGATACCCTTCTATCACAAATCATTCATGCCGCTCTTCTCTACCCACTCCATTCTGCCTGATCTCTTTTATTCAACTCTCTAAAACACTCACCATTACTTTCAACAGTTAAACTCCTCTACCATCCCCAGCTCTGTTCATTGCAACCGTACCATTCCATAGGAATCCTCATTCACACACATACCTCTCCTTCAACAATTTCAAAGCAAACATAGCATTTTTTTAAAGCACATCTGTAGTTACTGCAGCTTGGCACACTCCTTTTAATCTTAACCTTTAAAGACTTTTTAAAAAAGTATAGTACACTTCTCCTCTCATCAGTCATTCTCTCACTTTTGAAGATTTTATTATTCTGTATGGTTAAAAACTCAACTGTTATCTCTCCTAAACATGGTGTGCCATCTGGACCAACCACCTTTCTACTGTTCATCCTCTTGATACAGTAGGTGTAGTTCTTCAGTTTGTTTGTAGGTAACAAAATGAAGTCCACAGTGTAAACAACACACTATTTATAATGTGGTGATGTATCGGACATGCTGTGGGGCTACTCTGCTGCCTCTGGTATTGGAGAAACTGATTGTATCAAAAGACAGAAAAAACTGAGAAAAATGTGAAGGCATTTGCCCAGTTTGACAGAGCATTAGGTTTTAGAAGAAGGTCTTTCAACTTTTATCAAAAAAAAAAAAAAAAGGTTCAAAGTAGTCATCCAGCAGCAAAAGAATAGTTAAAAAAGAGAGGACGGATGGTTTTGAACTGACTGGAAATTAATCTTGACCTAAATTCCATTGAACCCTTTAGAGAGAGCTGAAATCTGCCATTTCAAAAAGGACTACTTCAAATTTAAAAGAGCTTGAATACACTGTAATGGAAGAAACTACAAGCAGACAGGTACATGTAACTTCTAAATGACTCCAAGAAATGTTTAGAGGGAGTCATCAGCCAGGTTTCCATTATCATCCAAATTGGAGAATTTGAGGTTGCGAATTGAAAATACACTTAATTTAAAGGTGTATTAAAAACCCTCAAATATCACAAAACATGTTTATGCTTACACGAGGTGTTTTTTCAGGTGTTTTGAAAAACCCTTATTTTACAAAACTGGAATGGAAACACTCTTTCCACCAATACATGCAATGTACAGAAAGAGTCACATTAACTATAAAATATAAATTATGTGGATGGTGTAAGAGCAGGAGAGCTTGTGAGGTTATGGCAATATTGGATTAAAAACAAAACAAAATGAAATTGCAATATCTAGCAGGACTTAACCATCTGTTGTAAGGACTATTGGAATTACTGTTCTATCAAGAGCCTCTCTAGAATGGAAGTTATCACGAAGGAAAACACAGCAGTCGCATTCCATCAGTCAGTGGAAATGCTGTCAATTTGTCAAAGGCTTTTGTCAACATTCTGAAAATATTGCTTAACTTTTACACAAATCTTAATGGAAACCCAGCTAGTGGTGCCAAAAATTCTGCAGTGAAATGTTAGTGAAAGGTGGCAATAACTGTGTCAGGGGGATAGTTTGCATTTGTATGTTTCATTTTACTTCATAGAAACCTTTACATTGTTGTTGATGTTGTTGCTCAGTTACACTTGGCAATTTATTAAATACAGGGTGGTCCAATAAAATGTTACCACTTTTTTAAGTTGTACAATTACAAAATGTCATCAATTATTGAACTGTGCTGAAAACAACAGAGAAAGTGGGAAACCTCTGGTATCAAATGTTAATTTGATGCTTCTGTTATAAGTCTGTAAATAAAATTTTCAAATAAGTGTGTACGATCAAAAAGTGGTAACATTTTATTGGCCCACCCTGTAAATGAATTATGCAATATTAGTTATTTTCCACTTATTTTTACCTGAGGCCATCAAACATGGCCATCGTGTATTGCGAAGAATTTGCGTCCATCTGTCCATCTCTCTGTCTGTCTGTGCTCAGCATGAGTCCATTCCCATTACTGCCAGACTCTTGAAATTCACGGGGAACATTCTTGGGACACAGACCTCGGACAAGTTCAAAGATGGCTAACCTTGACCTATTTAAGGGGTATTTTAAGAGGTTAAAATATCACATTCTGTTTCAATCTATTCCTTTTTTTTTTTTTTTTTGAGTGGCAGGGATGACAGCCAATCAGAGTAGAGCTGCACTGTGACGTCAGTGGATGGTCTTTCCAAAACCGCTTTGTTTTATGTGTTTTTATACATTTCTCAAATATTATGTAAAAGCTAACAAGAAATAAACACTTCTAAAACTGAAAACGCTGTTTATGGAACACCTCTGAAGTGATTTACAAGACATTTAGTGGATGTTAGCGTGCATGCTAACGCACGCTAACGCATAGCTAACTTCTGCTCTTGTCAATAGCTCAGTGTTACCAGCCTGTTTAAGAAGACTGGATTATGGGATGTATCGTGTGGGGCATTGGGATAGGTCTGTGTGTTATTTCAGTTTTGTCTGCAGCTGCTTGAAATGCTCTCCACCAAACAGTTGGTGGCGGTAGTAGACCAAGTCGGTTTTGAGTCGCAGACTGAAAAGAGTAGAGGAAGAAGCATTGCGTTATATTTTTAAGCTATTCTGAATGATGTACAACTGTACTTGAAAATCAGGGGTGGCAATCATTTTCCACCAAGAGTGTAATACTTATTTCACAGGATGTGCAAGCACAGCAGCAATGAAAGATGAAACTTGTAAAATTCACTGACCATAAACTATCATTTCACAGGAGAACCTGCCTTCTGGCTGCTCCATCACATTCCCACAACTTTATTCCTCTCTTGCACATTTTAACACCCCTCAATACCGCATGCTGCGCCTGACACATTTGGTCAGAATTTGCTTTGACTGTAGCTACGGTGAGTCACATGTTGGACAAAGGCATTATTAGCTTATATTAGTCACCTTTAAATGTCTTTGGCTCCCTCACAGTGACCCAACCTGAACTAAAAAAGCATCCAGCCTCGGTGTCTACTGCTCCTGAAAAATTTATAGTTTGCATTCTTTCTTTGTTTCAAAAGCAAAACAAAAGTTGAAATGAGAAATAGAAGCGCATTCTGCAGTCGTATGGATGGCACTAGGTTACCTACCTACATCTGCTGGTATACTCTCCACCTTCATGTTTTTTCTTCTGATTTATCTCCATTTGACAAGTTGTCACTCTCCCCTCGTCTTTTGTCCTTAAAAAAAAAATACATTGAATTATTCACCCTGGCTCATGCATGATAGTGCTACTGTCAGACCACATCCCTTTGAAAGAGATAAGAGAGAAGTTTTGGGGTCATGTTTGTGAAACCTGCCTGAGGATACCGATTAGCACTGATAAGCTTTCTTATCATCATGTGTTGGACATGGACTCATACAAAGATTTATTTAAGTCACTGTCTGAACTTAAAATTTGAAAAGACGGATGTGTGCCGGTGTTAAAAGTTGCAAAGAATGTTGCAAATCATGCAGATATTTGGCACGTATACACACACTCACACATGCACACACGCACACATACTCTGGGGGCATGCACAAGCAATGTTTTCTGATTTACTCATGTGAATCAGATACTTTGCGCACAGATAGTATTATACAAATAATGAATGCTTATAAGTTCAATGTTACAAATGTTTCATGAGGCGAAAGATGGCACATACCATTCAACGAGGCTCCTTGAATGGTATCTTTCACCGAATTAAATATCTGTTCCATTGAAAGAATTTTAAAAAATAGTAATTATTTGTTTCATATAATGGCTAAAATCAATCAATCAATCAATCAACTTTTTTCTTGTATAGCGCCAAATCACAACAAACAGTTGCCCCAAGGCGCTCCACATTGCAAGGCAAGGCCATACAATAATTATGAAACACAGTCTACGTCTAAAGCAACATAACCAAGGGATGGTCCAGGGTCACCCGATCCAGCCCTAACTATAAGCCTTAGCGAAAAGGAACGTTTTAAGCCTAATCTTAAAAGTAGAGAGGGTATCTGTCTCCCTGATCTGAATTGGGAGCTGGTTCCACAGGAGAGGAGCCTGAAAGCTGAAGGCTCTGCCTCCCATTCTACTCTTACAAACCCTAGGAACTACAAGTAAGCCCGCAGTCTGAGAGCGAAGCGCTCTAATGGGGTAATATGGTACTATGAGGTCCCTAAGATAAGATGGGACCTGATTATTCAAAACCTTATAAGTAAGAAGAAGAATTTTAAATTCTATTCTAGCATTAACAGGAAGCCAATGAAGGGAGGCCAACACGGGTGAGATATGCTCTCTCCTGCTAGTCCCCGTCAGTACTCTAGCTGCAGCATTCTGAACCAACTGAAGGCTTTTTAGGGAACTTTTAGGACAACCTGATAATAATGAATTACAATAGTCCAGCCTAGAGGAAACAAATGCATGAATTAGTTTTTCAGCATCACTCTGAGACAAGACCTTTCTGATTTTAGAGATATTGCGTAAATGCAAAAAGGCAGTCCTACATATTTGTTAATATGCGCTTTGAATGACATATCCTGATCAAAAATAACTCCAAGATTTCTCACAGTATTACTAGAGATCAGGGAAATGCCATCCAGAGTAACGATCTGGTTAGACACCATGCTTCTAAGATTTGTGGGGCCAAGTACAATAACTTCAGTTTTATCTGAGTTTAAAAGCAGGAAATTAGAGGTCATCCATGTCTTTATGTCTGTAAGACAATCCTGCAGTTTAGCTAATTGGTGCGTATCCTCTGGCTTCATGGATAGATAAAGCTGGGTATCATCTGCGTAACAATGAAAATTTAAGCAATACCGTCTAATAATACTGCCCAAGGGAAGCATGTATAAAGTGAATAAAATTGGTCCTAGCACAGAACCTTGTGGAACTCCATAATTAACTTTAGTCTGTGAAGAAGATTCCCCATTTACATGAACAAACTGTAATCTATTAGACAAATATGATTCAAACCACCGCAGCGCAATGCCTTTAATACCTATGACATGCTCTAATCTCTGTAATAAAATTTTATGGTCAACAGTATCAAAAGCAGCACTGAGGTCCAACAGAACAAGCACAGAGATAAGTCCACTGTCCAAAGCCATAAGAAGATCATTTGTAACCTTCACTAATGCTGTTTCTGTACTATGATGAATTCTAAACCTGACTGAAACTCTTCAAATAGACCATTCCTCTGCAGGTGATCAGTTAGCTGTTTTACAACTACCCTCTCAAGAATCTTTGAGAGAAAAGGAAGGTTGGAGATTGGCCTATAATTAGCTAAGATAGCTGGGTCAAGTGATGGCTTTTTAAGTAATGGTTTAATTACTGCCACCTTAAAGGCCTGTGGTACATAACCAACTAACAAAGATAGATTGATCATATTTAAGATTGAAGCATTAAATAATGGTAGGACTTCCTTGAGCAGCCTGGCAGGAATGGGGTCTAATAAGCATGTTGATGGTTTGGATGAAGTAACTAATGAAAATAACTCAGACAGAACAATCGGAGAGAAAGAGTCTAACCAAATACCGGCATCACTGAAAGCAGCCAAAGATAACGATACATCTTTGGGATGGTTATGAGTAATTTTTTCTCTAATAGTCAAAATTTTGTTAGCAAAGAAAGTCATGAAGTCATTACTAGTTAAAGTTAATGGAATACTCAGCTCAATAGAGCTCTGACTCTTTGTCAGCCTGGCTACAGTGCTGAAAAGAAACCTGGGGTTGTTCTTATTTTCTTCAATTAGTGATGAGTAGAAAGATGTCCTAGCTTCACGAAGGGCTTTCTTATAGAGCAACAAACTCTTTTTCCAGGCTAAGTGAAGATCTTCTAAATTAGTGAGACGCCATTTCCTCTCCAACTTACGGGTTATCTGCTTTAAGCTACGAGTTTGTGAGTTATACCACGGAGTCAGACACTTCTGATTTAAAGCTCTCTTATAGCTCTAAATAGCTGCTTGTCATTTGATATTTTATTAATGTATAAACAACAGACAAGGGACTTACATTTTGGTGTTCGTCACTGGTGCTTTGACGTCAAAAAGGAGTTAAAATTGTTCTCAGTCAATTTGGAAAACAGATAGCTCAAAAATCATTCTGATGATGTAGTCCGTGATGCCATGCACTGACTTTGTGTACTTCCACAAAAAAGACTTTGTGTACTTCCTCAGTCCAGCAAAGAATTGCATCAGAAATTAGTCCAGCTTTACATCCAAACTTCATCCTCTTTATCCTAACAGCTCTTCATGCCTCCAGATGGCTAACGGGGTAGTGGATTTAGTTTTGGGTGTGTTAGAAGAATTAGCACCGTCAATTAGCTTGTTCAAATCATTGTCCATCAACAAAACAAACTCTGCCATGTTTAGCTAAATGCCGCCCCCACTAGTGTGTCCGTGTGGGCGTGGTTCACAGTGTGCAATGGTACAAAATGTATGGAACCAAATTTGTACATTAAATGGAACCAAATTTGCACGCTAAATGCAATGTAACAGAAATGGGAAGAATAAGCCATGTCACCTGACATACAAAGCACCAGTCAAATGATAAGGATCCACTTAGCCTTTATACAACCTGCAGATATGCATTACTGAAAAGTGGTACACACTCAGTAGCATCAGGAATGCACCGAATGCAGTCTAAGGTAGATTAGTTACAGGAATATCTCCTATGAACTAGATAATATTGAGTGCTTACAAGAAATGTAGACATGGTAGCTCACTGGTTAAGGAGCTGGCCTACCAATACGTAAAACTGAGTTTGAATCACAGTCATGCTACCTGTATATGTCCTTGGACAAGGTCCTTGATCTACATTGTCTGAGTCCACCCAGCTATAAAGGGCATCTGGCCTTGCCTGTATATTCATTCATCTGTGAATTGTTTTGTAAATTGTGTTGGTAGCATGGCCCAAGCAAAGGGTCACCCCTTCGAGTCTGGTCTGCTTGAGGTTTCTTCCTCAAATCATCACATGGAGTTTTTCCTTACTACTGTCACCTGTGTGCTTGCTCTGGGGGTTGGTAAGGTTAGACCTTACTTGTGTGAAGCACCATGAGAAAACTTTGTTGTGATTTGGCACTGTATAAATGAAATAAATTGAATTGAAATTGAATTAATTAGGGTTAGGGTTAGACTGGCATCTCATTTGGAGAGAGTCATGGACCCTCATCCACTTCACACTACATAATTTGGAGATAACCCAAAGTGCGTCTTCTTCTGACAAGAAAGTATCTCATAAGTACTAGTTAGCAACTGGTGCTCACATGGGTTTTGATTTGATACTCTCTAATCCTACTAGTATGGAGCTAACGGGCTTCAGATACTAACAGATATCTGCCATATTGTATTTACTATGTGTTATCTAGTGAGTACTAGTTACAGTAATATCTGCTGCACTCTACATTATATCCCATGGTAAATCTGTTGTGCACTAGATAGTATCTTGTGTGTACTGGAAACTTGGATAAAATATTTTTTGTTCACAATAACAAGAAGCAGGGTAGGTTTTGTACTTGTACGTACGTACATACATACAACAGAATTTGTCCTCTGCATTTAACCCATCCTAATTATAGTTAGACACAGTCCAACCACTAGGAACAGTGAGCAGTCACAGTCTGGAGCCCAGTAACCAAATCAGATTCTAGACACTGTTTGGGTTTGGATTTTGCTGGGTGTTTTTTTTTTTCCTGAGTTTGTGTCCTTGTTGTCTGAGTCCTTTTCACCTGTCTTGTTTGTGGGTGTGTGTGTAAGGAGGATTGTAAATGCGTGCCGCTTTCGCCCTCGGTGTGCATATGTGCGTGTGGATGTCCTGTATGTGTGTGTGGTGTGCATGTGGGGGTGGGTGTGGGTGTGCTGGGTTGGGGGGTCTGCGAGTGTGTGGTGAGAGTTCTTCCTGTCTCATCTCCATTCCCCTGCCATGGTTACCCCTGTCAGCCGTGCTTAGCAACCATCTTCTCTTCCGGGTCCGAGGGGCTCGTCCTCGCTACTTGGCATTATGTTCACCGTGATGTATGTTTTTGATTATGTCGTCTTTAGGGTCCGGGGTTATGTTTGTATTGTTTATGTTCAGGGATGTTTCATGTTCCTGGTCCAGCCGCGCTCGGTTGTCAGGGTAAAGCCGGGCAGCTGTGTGCTGCGTTTTGACAGCTGTCATGCGAGGGCCCTGCCCCTCATACATTTATTCCTGGTCTTCATGTATTTTTGTTTTTTCTCCTAGTGTTTACTGTATTTCTGTGGTCCACTCTGTGTCGTTTTGTTGGTTCTAGGTTTTCATGATCAGCGTTTATTTTTCCACTCGGGTTGTCCACTTATTTTTTCATCTTTGTACATTTATTGATTTTCTCCCACATGCCCCCTCTGTTGCATTCATCACTCCTCACCTGTTAGTAATCAGTTCTGTTGGTATTTAAGTCACACCTTTGTTTTTGCCTGTTGCAGATCGATTGTCTACCAGTCTGTTCATGCTCCCAGTTTCACCGGTTGTGCATCTCTGTTCTTCCTGCCGTAAGTCACGCCACTGTCACTGTCATTTTTTGACAGTTGGTTTTTGGTTAATGGTTTTCACGTTGTCTGTCTTTTTTTGTCATCTTTTTGGATTTTGCTACCTTAAAGAGTTTTTGTTCACAATCTCACTGTCCCTTTTTGATAGTAGGTTTTTGGTTATTGGATTTGTCACCTTGTCAGTCTTCACTGCGCCTTGGAATTTGCCCCTGTGGAGATTCTTGGCACTATTTTATTTATCACTATCACTGGAACATTAAAACACCTTGTTTTTTGCATGTACCTATTGTGTCTGGCTATCTGCATCCCGAGGTCCAATCCTTGTGTTCCCTGGTTCCATCCACAACAGACACACTGTCTTGGTCAAAGGCAGTGAAAGGAGCAGACCTCAGTGTGCATGTTTTAATGATGGGAGCTAACAAGAGCACCCAGAGTGAACCCATGCAGACACGGAACATGCCAAACTTCACACAGAAAGGAGCTGGGTGTGAGTGCACTCAAACCCCAGACCATTTGTGAGGTGATGGTTCTTGTGGTGGGCTTGAAACCAGACAGTTCTCAGCTCAAATCGCTTTCAGACTGAGAAATCACGGAAGGCCCTTGGACAAGGTCTTTAATTCCCAAGTTGCTCCTGGTGTGCAGTTGTGCATGGGGGGGGGGCTCCACCCCACAGACTCCCTCAGACAGCTCTCTTAACCTCCTGCCACTTGAAGCTTTTTTTAAATGCAGATGTAAATTAATATTCAAATTTTTTGGCTAGTTGACAGTAGGGCTGTACAATATGGCCAAATTATCGTATCTCAATATTGTTATGTCAGTATGAAATACAATATGACTATGATTTTACACAAGTGCAGCAACAGTGCAAATTAAATAAAACAGTAATAATACCACACTCATTTTCCACTCATCATAAGGTTAGGATACAGTGGCCTCCAAAAGTATTGGAACACTTGGTATTTACACACATTTTAATTTGTTTATGCCATTTCAAATAAAAGAAATACAAAAAAATAAAGAATAAAAATTTGTAAAATTATTTTCCTCAAACTCAAACTGAAAGCAAATCTCTAAAACCTGATAAAAAAAATGTAAATAATAATCAGTTTTATTGCCAGTTTTTTTCAGACAAATCAGGGGATGGAAACATGAACATTTCCAAGTCACTGAATATGTCTTGGACTTTATTTACATCAATTATGAAGAAATACAAAAGTTTCTTTTACCAAAACATCAAATCTAGACTTTCTGTTGTGTGGGCCGCTGAAGAGGAGGTACTGCTGGCCCACCACCACTAGAGGGCGCCCTGCCTGGAGTGCGGGCTCCAGGCACCAGAGGGCGCTGCCGCCTCACGAGAGCAGCCAGGGTGACAGCTGTCACCCATCACTGGACACAGCTGACTCCACTCAGCACGGAGGTATATCACCAGGACGGCGTCTCCACCTCAGTGCCGAGATATCGCCTTAAGATAGAGGTAACGTTCTCTGCTGTATTTCTTACATTATTATATTGTCTTTCTTGTTGAGCATTGCAGGACAGCTGTCTACAAAAAGCCGTTGCTTCGGATAAGTACTCACCTTCCTGCAGTATTGTGACGTGAGGTGGAGGCGGCTTCTCCCCTCTCCGTGTTACTGGGTGCAGCCGCATCCACACCTGTGTGTTTGTTGTTCTCTTGCCAGCAGTACCGGATCCGACGAGCGGAGGCGGTGGCCACCTGGGAATTCGGGACTTGGCGGTTCCAGTACTTCCAGGGTTCGGTGGCAGAGGAAATCTGGGTGGTTCCGGTTCGACTTGGACGGACGTCTCCTACCTTCGAGCCTGCCCACACAACACCAGTGGAATTCGGCTTAACCCCAAATTGTCGATTGTTGTATTGGTTGTGCACGTTTCACAACAGTAAAACCTTGTTATTTACCTTCTCCATTGTCCGTTCATTTGCGCCCCCTGTTGTGGGTCAGTGTTCCTACACTTTCACAACAGGATATCTCGGCCAATGTCATGGATCCCGAGGGGCGTCAACCGGCTGTTGTACGGCCAGTGGAAGACCAGGGCGCGCAGGCGTCTTCGGGAGGGGTAATCGGTGAGTTGCAGCGGATCCTCACCGCTTTCACCACTCGGATGGACTTAATGACCGAGCAGAACGTTCTCCTGAACCGCAGGGTGGAGGCTCTCGCCGCACAAGTGGAAGCGCGCCCCCCGGGCGCCGCTGCGGCTCTCCCTCCTGTCGACCCTGCGCGTAATAGTGACGTTCCACTGGTCGTTCAACGACCCCTCCCTCCTTCCCCAGAAGCATACATAAGCCCTCCAGAACCGTACGGCGGCTGTGTGGAGACGTGCGCAGATTTTCTTATGCAGTGTTCGCTCGTCTTCGCACAGCGTCCCGTGATGTACGCGGCTGATGCTAGCAAAGTAGCTTATGTGATAAACCTGCTTCGCGGGGAGGCACGCGCTTGGGCTACAGCGCTCTGGGAGCAGAACTCACGGTTCCTTCAGATATACAATGGGTTTGTGAGGGAGCTCAGAACTGTGTTCGATCACCCCAATCAAGGAGAAACCGCTTCAACAGTGCTACTGTCAATAAGACAGGGGCGCCGGAGTGCAGCTGCCTATGCAGTCGACTTCCGCATCGCGGCTGCGAGGTCCGGCTGGAATAGCACTGCCCTCCGCGCCGCCTTTGTAAACGGACTGTCTTTGGTTCTTAAAGAGCACCTGGTGGCTAAGGACGAACCGCGGGATTTAGATGGGCTCATTGATCTTGTCATACGGTTGGACAACCGGTTAGAAGAACGTCGGCGGGAACGAGACGAAAGGCATGGCCGGGCACGCGCTGTCCCTCTCCCTTCCGGTTCCGACCGCGCTCCGCCTTCCCCACGCTCCACAGCCCCTGCGCTCCGTGGGGTCACAACTCCCCCTACTAACGAAGCTAGGGACACGAGTAGGGCAACATTTAGGGCACCAGATGCACAGAGGAGATGGACCCATGGAGCGTGTCTTGTTTGTGGTTCAATAGAGCACCATGTGAGAGACTGCCTCGAGCGGTCAAACGCCAAACGCCCGCCCCTAGAGACTGGGCTAGGGGTGGGTCGAGACATTCACGTGGGACACACCCACATTGCCACACGACTCCCAGTCACGATCCTGTATGAGGATTCTACCCTGAAGGCCCCAGCACTGGTGGACATGGGCTCTGAGGGGAATCTGTTGGATAGCAGATGGGCTAGGGAGATAGGGCTCCCTCTGGTGGCTCTTACCTCACCCGTACAGGTTCGGGCACTAGATGGCTCCCTACTCCCTCCGATCACGCATAAGACACCACCTGTAACTCTGGTGGTGTCAGGTAACCACCGGGAGGTGATCGAGTTCTTTGTGACTCAGGCCACCTCCCGTGTGGTTTTGGGCTTTCCCTGGATGTTGAAGCACAATCCCCGGATCGATTGGCCGTCCGGGGTGGTGGTGCAGTGGAGCGAGACCTGCCATCGGGAGTGTCTAGGTTCCTCGGTTCCTCCCGGCTCCCAAGCTAAGGAGGAGGTCAGAGTCCCGCCCAATCTGAGGACGGTGCCGGCGGAGTACCACGATCTTGCGGACGTGTTCAGCAAGGATCTGGCTCTCACGCTCCCTCCCCACCGCCCGTATGATTGTGCCATTGATTTGGTTCCAGGCAGTGGGTTCCCGTCCAGTAGGCTGTACAACCTCTCACGGCCGGAGCGCGAATCAATGGAGACCTACATCCGGGACTCGTTAGCTGCCGGGTTGATCCGGAATTCCACCTCCCCGATGGGTGCCGGTTTCTTTTTTGTGGGGAAGAAAGATGGCGGACTTCGTCCATGCATCGATTACAGGGGGCTGAACGAAATCACGGTTCGCAACCGATACCCGTTGCCCTTGTTGGATTCAGTGTTCACCCCCTTGCATGGAGCCAGGATTTTCACCAAGCTTGATCTTAGGAATGCGTACCACCTGGTTCGGATCCGGAAGGGAGACGAATGGAAGACGGCATTTAACACCCCGTTAGGTCATTTCGAGTACCTGGTCATGCCGTTCGGTCTCACTAACGCTCCCGCGACTTTCCAAGCATTGGTAAATGATGTCTTGCGGGATTTCCTGCACTGGTTCGTCTTTGTGTATCTAGACGATATACTCATCTTTTCCCCGGATCCTGAGACTCATGTCCGGCATGTCCGGCAGGTCCTGCAGCGGTTGTTGGAGAACCGACTGTTTGTGAAGGGCGAGAAGTGTGAGTTTCACCGCACGTCTTTGTCCTTCCTGGGGTTCATCATCTCCCCGAACTCCGTCGCTCCTGATCCGGCCAAGGTTGCGGCGGTGAGAGACTGGCCCCAACCAACTAGCCGTAGGAAGCTGCAACAGTTCCTCGGCTTTGCTAATTTCTACAGGAGGTTCATTAAGGGCTATAGTCAGGTAGTTAGTCCCCTGACAGCCCTGACCTCACCAAAAGTCCCCTTCACCTGGTCGGATCGTTGCGATGCCGCGTTCAAGGAGTTGAAACGGCGCTTCTCGTCTGCACCCGTTCTGGTGCAGCCCGATCCTAGTCGCCAGTTAGTGGTTGAAGTGGACGCCTCGGACTCAGGGATAGGAGCTGTGCTCTCCCAGAGCGGGAAGACCGATAAGGTTCTTCACCCGTGTGCCTATTTTTCCCGCAGGTTGACCCCGGCCGAACGGAACTATGACGTCGGCAATCGAGAACTCCTTGCGGTGAAAGAGGCCCTTGAAGAGTGGAGACATCTGTTGGAGGGAACGTCCGTGCCATTCACGGTTTTCACTGACCATCGGAACCTGGAGTACATCAGGACCGCCAAGCGGCTGAACCCCAGGCAAGCCCGCTGGTCACTGTTCTTTGGCCGTTTTGACTTCCGGATCACCTACCGTCCCGGGACCAAAAATCAGAGATCGGATGCATTGTCCCGGGTCCATGAAGACGAAGTTAAAACGGAATCGTCGGATCCCCCGGATCCCATCATCCCGGAGTCCGCTATCGTGGCCGCCCTCACCTGGGACGTAGAGAAGACCGTCCGGGAGGCCCTGACACGAGACCCAGACCCCGGAACCGGACCAAAGAACAGACTCTACGTCCCACCGGAAGCCAGAGCTGCAGTACTGGACTTCTGTCATGGTTCTAAGCTCTCCTGTCACCCTGGGGTGCGAAGGACCGTGGCAGTCGTCCGGCAGCGCTTCTGGTGGGCGTCCCTGGAGGCCGACGTCCGGGGCTACGTCCAGGCCTGTACCACCTGCGCCAGGGGCAAGGCCGACCATCGGAAGACCTCAGGGCTGCTGCAGCCGCTGCCCGTCCCACATCGCCCCTGGTCCCACATCGGCCTGGACTTTGTCACGGGTCTCCCGCCGTCCCAGGGGAACACCGTCATCTTCACGATAGTGGACCGTTTCTCCAAGGCGGCCCACTTCGTGGCCCTCCTGAAGCTACCAACGGCCCAGGAGACAGCGGACCTCCTGGTCCACCACATCGTCCGTCTGCATGGAATACCATCAGACATCGTCTCCGATCGCGGTCCCCAGTTTTCCTCACACGTTTGGAGGAGCTTCTGCCGGGAGCTGGGGGCCACGGTCAGCCTCTCGTCTGGGTATCACCCCCAGACCAACGGGCAAGCAGAACGGGCCAACCAAGAACTGGAGCAGACACTACGCTGTGTGACAGCCGCGCACCCGACGGCCTGGAGTACCCACCTGGCCTGGATCGAGTACGCCCACAACAGTCAGGTGTCATCAGCCACCGGCCTCTCCCCTTTTGAGGTGTGCTTGGGGTATCAGCCCCCCTTGTTTCCGGTGGTCGAGGGAGAGGTCGGTGTGCCCTCGGTCCAGGCCCACCTACGGAAGTGCCGTCGGGTGTGGCGTGCCGCCCGTTCTGCTTTGTTGAGGGCCCGGACGAGGGCGAAGAATCATGCAGACCGGCGGCGGGCCCCGGCCCCCACGTATCGTCCTGGGCAGGAAGTGTGGTTGTCCACCAAGGACATTCCCCTTCAAGTGGACTCCCCAAAACTCCAAGAACGATACATCGGTCCCTTCAAGATTCTCAAAGTCATCAATCCCGCCGCAGTGAGGCTCCAGCTTCCGGCCTCGCTGCGGATTCATCCAGTGTTTCATGTCTCCCGGATAAAACCCCATCACACCTCACCCCTCTGCACTCCGGGTCCGGCACCACCTCCTGCCCGGATCATCGACGGGGAACCGGCTTGGACCGTGCGCCGGCTCCTCGACGTCCGTCGAATGGGCCGGGGTTTTCAGTACCTGGTGGACTGGGAGGGGTACGGCCCCGAAGAATGCTCCTGGGTGAAGAAGGGCTTCATCCTGGACCCGGCCCTCCTGGCCGACTTCTACCGTCGCCATCCGGACAAGCCCGGTCGTGCGCCAGGAGGCGCCCGTTGAGGGGGGGGTCCTGTTGTGTGGGCCGCTGAAGAGGAGGTACTGCTGGCCCACCACCACTAGAGGGCGCCCTGCCTGGAGTGCGGGCTCCAGGCACCAGAGGGCGCTGCCGCCTCACGAGAGCAGCCAGGGTGACAGCTGTCACCCATCACTGGACACAGCTGACTCCACTCAGCACGGAGGTATATCACCAGGACGGCGTCTCCACCTCAGTGCCGAGATATCGCCTTAAGATAGAGGTAACGTTCTCTGCTGTATTTCTTACATTATTATATTGTCTTTCTTGTTGAGCATTGCAGGACAGCTGTCTACAAAAGCCGTTGCTTCGGATAAGTACTCACCTTCCTGCAGTATTGTGACGTGAGGTGGAGGCGGCTTCTCCCCTCTCCGTGTTACTGGGTGCAGCCGCATCCACACCTGTGTGTTTGTTGTTCTCTTGCCAGCAGTACCGGATCCGACGAGCGGAGGTGGTGGCCACCTGGGAATTCGGGACTTGGCGGTTCCAGTACTTCCAGGGTTCGGTGGCAGAGGAAATCTGGGTGGTTCCGGTTCGACTTGGACGGACGTCTCCTACCTTCGAGCCTGCCCACACGACACCAGTGGAATTCGGCTTAACCCCAAATTGTCGATTGTTGTATTGGTTGTGCACGTTTCACAACAGTAAAACCTTGTTATTTACCTTCTCCATTGTCCGTTCATTTGCGCCCCCTGTTGTGGGTCCGTGTTCCTACACTTTCACAACACTTTCATCTCAAACGTACTTTCTGTCAAATTGTAGCTGAACTTTCAGGTCTTCTTTTTATGAAAATCCTCCTCTACACTACTTCATCAGGAAGCTGGATTTTATATTTTTAACTAATTTATATCAAGTTGTAGAGATTTGCTTTCAGTTTGAGTTTAAGGAAGATAACTAGATTTATTTATCTAAAGTTGTGTCACTGGTGTGTCACTCAGAGAGCAAAATTAAGAGGTTACACAGGTTTTATACAGAACACACAGACACACACATCTTCAACCTCTTAGTCCAATTAAGGGTCGCTGGAATCTATACCAGCAGTCATGGAGTGTGAGGCGGGGTACACCCTGGACTGGACGCCAGTCTGTCGCAGGGCCACAAACAAGACAAACAAACACAGTCATACACACACACGCACACCTACGGACAATTTAAAGATCCCAATCCACCTAACCATGTCTTTGGATGTGGGAGGAAACTAGAGCACCCAGAGGAAACCCACACAAACACGGGGAGAACATGCAAACTCCACATAGAAAGGCCACAGGTGGGAATTGAACCCATGACCTTTTCACTGTGAGGCAACAGTGCTAACCACTAAGCCACCGTGCTGCCCTATACAGAACACAGGAGGAGTAAATTACCTGTATTTCTTTCAGCCTGAGCGTCTTCACATTATATCTCATGAATCAACAGCTGCCTGCTCATTTAAAAGTCACTGGAGAAACACGTATATACCGCTTTTAACAACCTGGACCTCATTTCTGGCATAAAATACGGTCATTTACTCACCAATATAACTTTGGTGTCATTTGGAGTCTGTGAGTCAAACATTTTTCTTCTTCTACTAAAGGTGGATTAGACCTTTCTGCGGTACACAGCACCAGCTACTGTACTGGAGGGGCCTAGCAGTCAATATGTGTCACTGATTTCAAAATGCAGTTCTTTTCAACCAGACATTCAGTGCCATGACATGTCAGTCATATGTGTCCAGTCAGATTTCAGGGGATTCCAGTGCAACCCTGGTCTCCGCTCTAGCTCCACCCATGCCAGGAAGTGTTCAACATTTGACATTTCCTGTTTCACTGTGGACACAAAATTTGTCACTTCTTGTTTCAGTGTGAACTTGTCACTGTATTCCCATGAGATTCCATGAGATGTCGTCAATCCAGATAGTGTCAGTCCAGGAAGTGTTTGACATTTGACATTTCCTGTTTCACTGTTTCCTGTTTGGGACTCCCTGTACCATGAGCGAGATTTGCACCGCTGCGCATCGCTTCGCTCGTATAACAAGAGCAACAACATTAATAAGCCATTGCAGTCTGCTTTTAGAAAATATCATTCCACAGAGACGACTCCCAATAAAGTGGTAAATGATCTTCTGCTTACAATGGATTCGGGCACCACTACAGTTCTGTTGATGTTAGATCTCAGTGCTGCATTTGATACAGTGGATCATCATATTCTACTTGATAGGCTGGAAAATCATTTTGGGATTACTGGGAGTGCCCTGGCATGGCTGATGTCATACTTGACCAGTCGTTCTCACTGTGTTTTGTACAGTAACACTACCTCTAACCTTAGTGACATGAAATTTGGGGTTCCAAAGGGGTCTGTGTTAGGCCCCCTGCTTTTCTCCCTTTATATAGCACCCCTTGGGCACATATTGCGGCGTTTTGGGATTACCTTTCACTGCTATGCAGATGATACTCTGTTATACAACCCCTGGCAAAAATTATGGAATCACCGGCCTCGGAGGATGTTCATTCAGTTGTTTAATTTTGTAGAAAAAATCACAGATATGACACAAAACTAAAGTCATTTGCATTTTTGCTAAAGCTTATAGTTAGGGCTGGATCGGGTGACCCTGAGCCATCCCTTAGTTATGCTGCTATAGACTTAGACTGCTGGGGGGTTCCCATGATGCACTGAGTGTTTCTTTCTCTTTTTGCTCTGTATGCACTACTCTGCATTTAATCATTAGTGATTGATCTCTGCTCCCCTCCACAGCATGTCTTTTTCCTGGTTCTCTCCATCAGCCCTAACCAATCCCAGCAGAAGACTGCCCCTCCCTGAGCCTGGTTCTGCTGGAGGTTTCTTCCTGTTAAAAGGGAGTTTTTCCTTCCCACTGTCGCCAAGTACTTGCTCACAGGGCGACGTTTTGACCGTTGGGGTTTTTCCGTAATTATTGTATGGCCTTGCCTTACAATATAAGGCGCCTTGGGGCAACTGTTTGTTGTGATTTGGCGCTATATAAATAAAATTGATTGATTGATTGATTGATTGATTTCAAATGTCAACTTTCTGGCTTTAAGAAACACTATAAGAAATCAAGAAAAAAAGATTGTGGCAGTCAGTAACGGTTACTTTTTTAGACCAAGCAGAGGAAAAAAATATGGAATCACTCAATTCTGAGGAATAAATTATGGAATCACCCTGTAAATTTTCATCCCCAAAACTAACACCTGCATCAAATCAGATCTGCTCGTTGACATTGACCCTATGCCATGACATTGACCCTATGTGTCTTTTTGCAAGGAATGTTTTCACAGTTTTGCTCTATGGCAAGATGCATTATCATCTTGAAAAATGATTCCATCATCCCCAAACATCCTTTCAATTGTCCAAAATATCAATGTAAACTTGTGCATTTATTGATGATGTAGTGACAGCCATCTCCCCAGTGCCTTTACCTGACATGCAGCCCCATATCATCAATGACTGTGGAAATTTACATGTTCTCTTCAGGCAGTCATCTTTATAAATCTCATTGGAACGGCACCAAAAAAAAGTTCCAGCATCATCACCTTGCCCAATGCAGATTCGAGATTCATCACTGAATATGACTTTCATCCAGTCATCCACAGTCCACGATTGCTTTTCTTTAGCCCAGTGTAACCTTGTTTTTTTCTGTTTAGGTGTTAATGATGGCTTTTGTTTAGCTTTTCTGTATGTAAATCCCATTTCCTTTAGGCGGTTTCTTACAGTTCGGTCACAGACGTTGACTCCAGTTTCCTCCCATTCGTTCATTTGTTTTGTTGTGCATTTTTTGATTTTTGAGACATATTGCTTTAAGTTTTCTGTCTTGACGCCTTGATGTCTTCCTTGGTCTACCAGTATGTTTGCCTTTAACAACCTTCCCATGTTGTTTGTATTTGGTCCAGAGTTTAGACACAGCTGACTGTGAACAACCAACATCTTTTGCAACATTGCGTGATGATTTACCCTCTTTTAAGACTTTGATAATCCTCTCCTTTGTTTCAATTGACATCTCTCATGTTGGAGCCATGATTCATGTCAGTCCACTTGGTGCAACAGCTGTCCAAGGTGTGATCACTCCTTTTTAGATGCAGACTAATGAGCAGATCTGATATGATGCAGGTGTTAGTTTTGGAGATGAAAATTTACAGGGTGATTCCATAATTTATTCCTCAGAACTGAGTGAGTCCATATTTTTTTCCCTCTGCTTGGTCTAAAAAAGTAACCATTACTGACTGCCACAATAATTTTTTCTTGATTTCTTATAGTGTTTCTTAAAGCCAGAAAGTTGCCATTTGAAATGACTTTAGTTTTGTGTCATGTCTGTGATCTGCTTTTTTTCTACAAAATTAAACAACTGAATGAACATCCTCCGAGGCTGGTGATTCCATAATTTTTGCCAGGGGTTGTACATGCAGATAACTGCTGGTAATCTTGTTCACATAAAATCCTTAGACGTTTGCCTTGCAGCAGTGAGAAGTTGGATGTCTAGAAACTTCCTACTTTTAAGCTGTGATAAGACTGAAATGATGGTTCTTGGTCCAGTGAGACATCGGCATCAATTTGACCAGTTAACGCTCAGCCTAGGCTCGTTTGTCATACATCACACTGACAGAGAGGAACCTTGGGGTAATTTTTGATCCTTCATTGTCCTTTGGCCTCCACATTACAAATATTACTAGGACTGCTTTCTTCCACCTGCGAAATATAATGAAGATTCGTCCCAACCTGTCTATGGCTGATGCTGAGACCCTCATCCATGCATGTATCTCTTTTAGATTGGACTACTGCAATGTTCTATTTTTTGGTTTAGCGCAGTCCAGCATTAGGGGTCTCCAATTGGTTTAAAATGCTGCAGCCAGACTTTTGACACGAAGCAGAAAGTACAACCACATTACACCCATTTTGGCATCCCTTCACTGGCTTCCTGTCCCAGTGAGATCAGATTTTAAGGTTCTGCTATTAATCTATAAAATTATTCATTTTATTCAATTTATTAAACCTTACGTACCGGCCTGAGCTTTACGTTCTCAGGGTACAGGACTACTTTGTGTCCCTAGGGTGAATAAGAAGTCTGCGGGTCATAGAGCTTTCTCTTATCATGCCCCTGTTCTGTGGAATGATCTCCCTGCGTCAATAAACAGTCAGATTCTGTGGAGACTTTCAAGTCAAGACTTAAGACGCACTTATTTTCCCTTTCATATGGCTAGCATACTGGTACAGTTTTGTTTTACGCTTTTTACTCTTTTAATTCTTTTTATTAGTAATTGGAGCAGGCCACGGCCTCAACTTTACCTAAATTCTGGGTCTTTTAGTGAAGTTTAGGGCTAGTGGCCGGCGATCACCTTAGTATTTCTTTTGTTTTTCTTGTTGTTTAATGCTGGCAAATTATACAGTATTTTTTGTCTTTTTGATGCCTGATTCTGTTTTCTCTCTGTTTAAGGTGAAGCTCCATCCAGAGATGGGAGTTGTATTTGTGTTGGCAATCCTCCTGTCCTGTGCACCAACAACATTTCTTGTATATTCGTCCGTGAATTGTTCTGTGAATTGTTCTGTAATTTAAGTTTGTAGCATGGCCCAAGCAGAGGGTCACAACTTTGAGTCTGGTCTGCTTGAGGTTTCTTCCTCAGAGGGAGTTTTTCCTTACCACTGTTGCTCTGGGGGTTGGTAAGGTTAGACCTTACCTGTGTGAAGCGCTTTGAGGCAACTCTGTTGTGATTTGGCGCTATATAAATGAAAATAAATTGAAATAAATAAATTGAAATTAAGGAGCAATTTAGAAGTAAATAAATAAGCACAAACAAGTGCCACTAACATCTTTAAATGAATATTCAGTTTTTGATTGACACAAAACTAATTTAGTGAAGTTGTAAAGCAGTTCCCCCAAAGCCTTTGAATATATATCACAAATCCCTATGCCAAATTTCATAAAACTGCATCATAATTTATTTTGTTGGGTTTTTCTCCTCCAGGGAAGGACCCCATGCACTCTGCTATAATTGAGCTCCAGGAGAATTTTGGCATTGATGCCACCCCTGAATATCTTTACAACAAATCAGACCACTTTCTTTGCAGCTTTTTTTTTTCAAATCTAACACCTTTTGTTATGTCATGTAGCAATAAATAACACAAGGATGATCAGATGGCAGCAGTTCAAAGCAGGATGTGTGTATGTTTGTGTTGCAGAGAACTAATGTTTCGAGCTGCTCATCTTCTAGCATGCACCACAGCTACACAATAAACAAACAGCTGCAGATGTGAAAATCAGCTTTGATGTGTGTCTGGAAATTGTGTGCGTCTGCGGCGGCACAATGGTAAGTGCTGGTGTGGGTATTATGACCATCTGCTGTCTTTAAGGCCTTGAAGAGCGACACTAGATTTTCAGGTGGGTCTCACACATGAGGTGAAAATGATGTGATAATTGTTTAGATAATTATAGTGGGCGATTTTAACATCCACACAGATGCTGAGAATGACAGCCTCAACACTGCATTTAATCTATTATTAGACTCTATCGGCTTTGCTCAAAAAGTAAATGAGTCCACCCACCACTTTAATCATATTTTAGATCTTGTTCTGACTTATGGTATGGAAATAGAAGACTTAACAGTATTCCCTGAAAACTCCCTTTTGTCTGATCATTTTTTAATAACATTTACATTTACCCTGATGGACTACCCTGCAGTGGGGAATAAGTTTCATTACACTAGAAGTCTTTCAGAAAGCGCTGTAACTAGGTTTAAGGATATGATTCCTTCTTTATGTTCTCTAATGTCATATACCAACACAGAGCAGAGTAGCTACCTAAACTCTGTAAGGGAGTTAGAGTATCTTGTCAATAGTTTTACATCCTCATTGAAGACAACTTTGGATGCTGTAGCTCCTCTGAAAAAGAGAGCTTTAAATCAGAAGTGTCTGACTCCGTGGTATAACTCACAAACTCGTAGCTTAAAGCAGATAACCCGTAAGTTGGAGAGGAAATGGCGTCTCACTAATTTAGAAGATCTTCACTTAGCCTGGAAAAAGAGTTTGTTGCTCTATAAGAAAGCCCTTCGTGAAGCTAGGACATCTTTCTACTCATCACTAATTGAAGAAAATAAGAACAACCCCAGGTTTCTTTTCAGCACTGTAGCCAGGCTGACAAAGAGTCAGAGCTCTATTGAGCTGAGTATTCCATTAACTTTAACTAGTAATGACTTCATGACTTTCTTTGCTAACAAAATTTTGACTATTAGAGAAAAAATTACTCATAACCATCCCAAAGATGTATCGTTATCTTTGGCTGCTTTCAGTGATGCCGGTATTTGGTTAGACTCTTTCTCTCCGATTGTTCTGTCTGAGTTATTTTCATTAGTTACTTCATCCAAACCATCAACATGCTTATTAGACCCCATTCCTGCCAGGCTGCTCAAGGAAGTCCTACCATTATTTAATGCTTCAATCTTAAATATGATCAATCTATCTTTGTTAGTTGGTTATGTACCACAGGCCTTTAAGGTGGCAGTAATTAAACCATTACTTAAAAAGCCATCACTTGACCCAGCTATCTTAGCTAATTATAGGCCAATCTCCAACCTTCCTTTTCTCTCAAAGATTCTTGAGAGGGTAGTTGTAAAACAGCTAACTGATCACCTGCAGAGGAATGGTCTATTTGAGAGTTTCAGTCAGGTTTTAGAATTCATCATAGTACAGAAACAGCATTAGTGAAGGTTACAAATGATCTTCTTATGGCTTCGGACAGTGGACTTATCTCTGTGCTTGTTCTGTTGGACCTCAGTGCTGCTTTTGATACTGTTGACCATAAAATTTTATTACAGAGATCTAGAGCATGTCATAGGTATTTAAAGGCATTGCGCTGCGGTGGCTTGAATCATATTTGTCTAATAGATTACAGTTTGTTCATGTAAATGGGGAATCTTCTTCACAGACTAAAGTTAATTATGGAGTTCCACAAGGTTCTGTGCTAGGACCAATTTTATTCACTTTATACATGCTTCCCTTGGGCAGTATTATTAGACGGTATTGCTTAAATTTTCATTGTTACGCAGATGATACCCCAGCTTTATCTATCCATGAAGCCAGAGGATACGCACCCACTTAGCTAAACTGCAGGATGTCTTACAGACATAAAGACATGGATGACCTCTAATTTCCTGCTTTTAAACTCAGATAAAACTGAAGTTATGTACTTGGCCCCACAAATCTTAGAAGCATGGTGTCTAACCAGATCGTTACTCTGGATGGCATTTCCCTGATCTCTAGTAATACTGTGAGAAATCTTGGAGTTATTTTTGATCAGGATATGTCATTCAAAGCGCATATTAAACAAATATGTAGGACTGCCTTTTGCATTTACGCAATATCTCTAAAATCAGAAAGGTCTTGTCTCAGAGTGATGCTGAAAACTAATTCATGCATTATTTCCTCTAGGCTGGACTATTGTAATTCATTATTATCAGGTGTCCTAAAAGTTCCCTAAAAAGCCTTCAGTTGGTTCAGAATGCTGCAGCTAGAGTACTGACGGGGACTAGCAGGAGAGAGCATATCTCACCCGTGTTGGCCTCCCTTCATTGGCTTCCTGTTAATGCTAGAATAGAATTTAAAATTCTTCTTCTTACTTATAAGGTTTTGAATAATCAGGTCCCATCTTATCTTAGGGACCTCGTTAGTACCATATTACCCCATATAGAGCGCTTCGCTCTCAGACTGCGGGCTTACTTGTAGTTCCTAGGGTTTGTAAGAGTAGAATGGGAGGCAGAGCCTTCAGCTTTCAGGCTCCTCTCCTGTGGAACCAGCTCCCAATTCAGATCAGGGAGGACAGATACCCTCTCTACTTTAAGATTAGGCTTAAAACTTTCCTTTTCGCTAAGGCTTATAGTTAGGGCTGGATCGGGTGACCCTGGACCATCCCTTGGTTATGTTGCTTTAGACGTAGACTGTGTTTCATAATTATTGTATGGCCTTGCCTTGCAATGTGGAGCGCCTTGGGGCAACTGTTTGTTGTGATTTGGCGCTATACAAGAAAAAAGTTGATTGATTGATTGATTGATGTAACATCGCAGGTCGTAATCATTAACGGTGGGGCACTTTGTGAATATCTGTAATTAAAAATGCGGTATCATACTTTTCTGTTTACGACTGAAAGGCACTGCTTGCCTTTAATGTGCGACGAGATCATCTATATTTTTTTTAACATCTCAAAAGCTCTGTGGTCACCATGCAGCACTTGCAAATTCATTGCGGTGTCCTCGATTACCTGCAACAGTCAAATAAATGCAGGCTTTTTGTTGCACATGTGAAAGGAGCATTTTTGCTAATGCCAAGTTCCATGATGATGCTCATTTCATCTTCTATTCCCAGGTGGCATTCAGTCACTTATTGTGCCTTGCATTTAAATAACATTCTGAATAATAATTTCAAAAGGTGTTCATCAGGGATATGTTCTGGCCCCTACACTGTTCAGTGTTTGCATGGAATAACAGCAACTAACAGCACCTAAAGCATTAGTTTGCCAGCAATAAATCAACAGAGAAGCAGAGAGGGTACTAATGTGGTCACCAGCAGCCCGCCCTATGCTTCACTAACAGAACCAGAATTTAGATAACATGAGGCTGAGACCTCCTCCAACATGAGGCTGAGACCTCCTCCAACATGGGGCTGAGACCTCATGGTTGTGGTTGTGGTTGTAGCATCCATGGAAACAGAGGAACATGGGTTTACAACTGTTTATAGTCTGAAATAGCATTCTGAGATGATGACAACTACTGGAAATGAGACAGATATTGAGGTTTTGCCTCCTTCACAGCCTTCTGGTAGTCAGACTGTCCCTCAGAATACCCAGAGAGACCTGTAGCTTGTCCTTTTTCCACCTTCACTGAAAAAAAAGAATGTTTGAACCAACTTTAAAAAGTGTTACAATTTGTAAAAACCTGAATGAATTAAGTTGTTTGAACTTAAGTTTGTAAGTTAGAGTTGATTTAACATTCAAATTTAAGTTCAAACAACTTAATTCATTCAGGTTTTTACAAATTGTAACACTTTTTTTAAGTTGGTTCGAACATTCTCTTTTTTCAGTGTTCTCTCTGTCTGTCTGCAGTGTTGCCTAAAAGGCATGGGTCGCGGCATTTAACCAGGGGTCAGATCTTGATTTTGTGGATTTGTAGTGAAAAGGAGCAACAGAGTCCAGAATCGCTGAGCATGTAAAATGGAAATCAGAGAACATGTTTTCTGGGAGTAATAGAGAAACAATTCATTTATGGCACAAAACTGAGAGTCCATGAAGGCAGCAGTAATTCCTCCACTTTCAAGGAGGTGGCTAAGTGGCGGCGAGAGATGCGAACAAGTGGCTTTACCAATAGATAGAGGAGCCTGGTAAATTTCAAAATAATAAGGAAGTGATCCGAAATAGCAATGTCTGACTATCATGAAGGGAAACTGGAGCCACTGAGAGACAACCAGGTCCAAAGTGTGTCAAAGGGATGTGTTAGTGATGAGAACACAGTTAAGATTAGGATACTGGTATGCACTGCTGGTATGTCAATGGTGGTGCAGCTCAACACACACACACACACACAGTCATCTTTAACTGCTTAGCCAAGATTGGGTCACCGGGGGCTGGATCCTACCCCAGCAGTCATAGGGTGTGAGGTGAGGTACACCCTGGACAGGACACCAGTCTGTCGCAGGGCCACATATAGACAAACAAACGCATTCACACCCGCACGCACACCTACAGACAATTTAAAGTTTCCAGTTCACCTAACTTGCTTGTCTTTGGATGTGGGAGGTAGCCGGAGCAACCAGAGATAACCCACACAAACACAGGAACAACATGCAAACTCCACACAGAAAGGCCACAGGTGGGAATTGATCCCATGACTTTCTCGCTGTGAGGCAGTAGTGCTAACCACTAATCCACCATGCAGCCTCAGCTCACATAAAATAAGGTTTAATTAGGTCGGCCACATAGGGAGGCACTAGAATGGTTTTGTAAGTTACTAACAAAACCTTAAAATTGTACCTCACAGGGACAGGAAGCCAGGGACGTGAGGCCAAATTTGGGGTGATGTGGTCAAACAACTTCTTGTCTTACTGTATAGTTGTGGGACCTGGACACTAACCAGGGATCGAAGGTGACAAGCACGTCTTTGGTACTTGGTCTCTTCATAGGATCCTTGTCAATGCTGAGATGACTTGAAGGAATGGCCGCTGTGATACTTTGGTCACATGATGTATTTCTTTTGGGATAACTGAGCACAGAGGTGCCTCAGTGACAAGGACCCCAGTGTGTTGTGTGGGCCGCTGAAGAGGAGGTACTGTTGGCCCACCACCACTAGAGGGCGCCCTGCCTGGAGTGCGGGCTCCAGGCACCGGAGGGCGCTGCCGCCTTACAGGAACAGCCAGGATGACAGCTGTCACCCATCACTGGAGACAGCTGATTCCAATCAACCGGGAGGTATATCAGCAGGACGGCATCTCCACCTCATTTGCCGAGATATTGCCTAATCAAAGAGGTAACAATCTCTGCCCAAACATATAAATAACCATTGTTGTATTTCTTGTTGAGCATTTGTAGGACAGCTGACTACTGAACAACAGTTGGATAAGTACTCACCTTCCTACACTCCTGTATTGTTGTTAACGAGAGGTGGAGGTGGACTCTCCACCCTCCGTGTTGCTGGGTGCAGCCGCATCCACACCTGACTGTTTTTGTTCCTTGCCAGCAGTACCGGATCCGACGAGCGGAGGCAGTGGCCACCTGGGGATTCGGGACTTGGCGGCTCCAGTATTCCCGGGGTTCGGTGGCAGAGGAAATCGGGTTGGTTCCGGTTCGACTTGGACAGACGTCTCCTATCGTCGAGCCTGCCCACACGACACCGTTGTTATTGGACTCAGTCTCAATATTGTAATGGGCTGTGTTGTTGTGCCTGTTTTCACAACAGTAAAAACAGTGTTATTTGACTCCTCCATTGCCCGTTCATTTGCGCCCCCTGTTGTGGGTCCGTGTTCCTACACTTTCACAACACAGTGTCTGGGAAAGGCTCACATTTCAACTGGCTATAGCAGATAGATGGCTGCTTTTGAGAAGTGGAGGTGGACCGGTTGTCTGCCTGGATGGTTACCATCCAATAACCAGGGTAGTGGTCCTGTGGTGCGGGGGATTGGGCAAAGTGTTGCACTTTATCCAAAGAAAAGTGTAAATTAAGGGTCTCACATCCTCAGCTCAGTGGTTGCTTAAGGTTAATGAGTTGTATTGTTTCAAGTATCTTTAATTACATCATTAACTGGTTGATAATTTAGCATCTGGACATGAACCGGAAAAGGTGATTATAGTAAAGCCCTATTCCTTGTTAACCTTTCATTAGAATTTTTCTCAAAATACACTAAATCATTAAGTCATGTTGATCGGTGCAATCCTGGCATTTTTTTTTTTTTTTTTTGGTCTGCATCTGCATAGCAACTGACAAGATCTGGAGTATTTGTCATATTTCATGCTATGCTTTCATTATGTAGCAGCACATGTGATCTTACACGCTTTCATAACACAAAACAGATGTGAAGTTGTCTACGTCACACAATCTTCACAAAGGATGAGAAAATATTTTCTTCACTTTTACAAAGAGAGCTCGTTCAGCCAAACACAAGACTATATTTGACTTCTATACCTGAAACAACAAGCACCGACATTTTGCATCACAGCAATGCAAAAAAAAAACAAAAAAAAAACAAACAAACCTGACAATCAAAAAAGAAAAATATAACAAAGCAACATATAAATAAGAGCAACTTTTAATTGGTCCTTAACTGGCCAAAGTGTCAGAAAACATCATGTGATGTGTTTTTATCGCTTGAAAATTGAAGCTGTGTTACAAGAAAAAAGCTTTTTGTGATTTTCAATAAATGCAGAAACAGGTTTTTATAGCTGTTGTTTGTCTGCAGTGATATTATTCCTGAGAATATATGGCAGCATCGATCCCCACAGAGCTGTTCCAGTTGCTGTTTGGGGTTCACTTAAAATCCACAAGAGACACCAGAGGGACAAATTCAGTAAAGTCTAATGACTATAGGACAAAGATAACAAAATGCTCTGTTTGGACTGCTCTTATTACATGTTTGAAAGCTGTTTTTGTGCAGTGCTCTGAATGATTCAGAATAAATCTTGCACACAGGCAGCATTGGGCCTTGGTGGCCACCCCACCCAGGCTTTGGAAATGAAAGAAACTGACAAGTTTATTTCATGCTCTATGTAACTTAAACAACACCTGCTCCTAATTCCCAGCATGCATGGGGATGATGAAATGATTCCATGCAACAATCCCAGACCTGTCCAGCAGGTGGCAGACACGCATATAAGATATTACATAATCAAAACTGATCTGGAGCATTGAAGTTTTCCATTTAATCAGTTTGTCCTTATTACATGTTCTTAAATGTCATTTATTATTTTTGATGGACAGTTTCTTTTGATGCACTCATTACATTTTACAGGATATATATTGAGGCTTTTATAAAGCCTATGTGTTACGATCCATGTCCACATTAGAGCATCCGCAGGGGATGTGTACTTGGTGCTCCTCTGGCCGTTTGGTGTGTTGTTTCAGTGTCTCTTTGAATTCTGTGTGTTTCCCCTTACAGTGGTTCCTCCCCTCTGCATTCAAGTGCCCATTTAGATTATTGTGTTTGTTACTCAGCTTTGTCTCTCATTACCTTATCGAAGTTGGAGGAGGTTATGTTTTCCTCCCTGTTTGTTTGTGAATAGCCTTGAGCCCACAATTTTTCATATATCATTATGAAATTTTTACTGAAGATTCATATCCTCATAGGCAAGAAATTATTCAATTTTCAAGGTCATAGGTCAAAGTCAGGAAACATCTTGGAAAACTGGAAAAAATCCCTATCTTTAACATTGAACAAATTAGCAAAAATTCATAACTGTCAAACCCCCCATTGGTGGGCTCATGCTGGCACCCTGTGCGCTTCCCTTGGGTATGGGGCTGCTTCTTGTGCCTCTGTGGAGGTGGGGGGGGGGGGGGGTGTCGGGGGTGCATTCCAGCGCCGTCGGGTGGCTCCCTTGTTGGTTTGTTGTGCTGCCCCGGTGGCTCTGGTGGCTGCCCTTCCTGGCCCATGCCCTTCCATTGCCCTTTTTCTCCTGGTCCCCCGGGGCCCCTGCGTCCTGGACCCATTTCCGTCACTGCTTGCGGTCAGGCCGTATGGCTTCTGATGTGCTAGAGTGGTCCATGTCATATGGTAAGGCTCTGTACTTTTGTCTTGGCCCAACACACCAGCCACAGGAGTGATCGGATATTTAGCTGTGATCTGGGTCTCTGTGTGTGGGTGGTTGCGTGTTTGTGGCCCTCACCACAATTCGGTTTTGGGTGCTCTCAAGGGGATCAAGACTCTGGTGTCCTAGATTAGGGTATGGATGCTTCACTTAATTAGACAACAGACTGTTGCTGTCACTGTTTGTTCATGTGTGGTTGTTTGTCCTGGTAGGTTGTGTGGTTGTTTGTCCTGGTAGGTTGTATGGTTGGAGCCCCGTCTCCTCGGTGTCTCACTTCACAGTTATTGCCTTCACCACTTGTCTTTCATTGTTGTTTGTCTTTGTGTTGTTTTTGTGGTTGGCCCTTCCTGATAGAAGCTGTCAGTTGGCTTTGAGTAGGATGGTGTAGGCTGATCGGGAAGGGTGGATGGGGGTCACACACTCACACCACGTTCACTCATGCACTATATACCTTCTTTCTTGCAAGAATAAATTGCATATATGTGTATTGAATGGTTCTGCCAGTGTGGCATTTACCATTACTATATATGCAGACGGGGGGGAAAAAAGCATGTATTGCTTCAGCTGACTGCAGCATCAGTGCACCGCAATGCTGCTGAATATCGTGCCATGCAGAAAATCACCACAGGGCACGTGTCACTGCTGATGCCTTCATGAGAGGGGCACATAAGGTAATACATGTAAAACATAAATGGGAGAACAGTAATCCACGTTGTTTCAGTACTTTCTGGTGTACATCTAGACAGAGGCTAAGTCCACTCTTTATAACAGGAATTATGTATTATAAGTTGTGGTGGGTTTTTTTTAATATATATTTTGCTCCGTTGCTGTGTGCGCAACTTTCCATGTGCTCACACTGGGCCTCATGTATCAAAGTTGTGCACTTGTGGTGTAAATTTACGGTGTAAATTTGAAGTACACCAAAGTTGCCGTGACATGTATCAAGCAGTGCGCACCTGCCCATTTCCGGCGTACGCCTGATGTGACCTTGATAAATGCGGCGGGTGAAAACGATCGTAATTATAATAAACACGCCCATAAATATTCAGACTCCGCTTCAGACACACCCTCATTTTACGACATGGAAGCCAGGAAGACGGCAAAGAAAAAGAACTCCACCAATCACGATGCGTGCCAATACAGCATCAAAAGCGGCCGTCATATTAATTGTTTTGTAGTATCATCAAAAAAGTGTTACAGTGGTCCCTCGTTTATCGCGATTACGTTTCTAAAATAGCCAGTAATACCCGAAACCTCGACGTAGGTACCACCGTTATTTTTACAATTATATAGACGTTTAAAGCTGTAAAAACCCTGTAAAACCACTTTATACACTTTCTCCAATCAGGCATGAACATTTTCTCACTTTTCTCCGTGTGTAAACACTCTTTAAAGTTCAACCCTTAGTAGGAAAAATAAGACCAAACTGTTTTCAGGCCCAAACATTTGTTTGAGAAATAAAAGTAGAACGGGTTTTCCTATAACTAATTATGATGGCTTTTAGAATGATCAACGACGAGGTTGGACACAATAAGAAATTATTAATAGTGACTGACCAGTATTTCACAGATCGCGCCTCTGCATCCTGACGCTGCGCCTTTTTCCACTCACACCTGGCTGCAGGTGTCTGTTTCCGAGTGACAAACACAGTTATGAGTAGACACGCAGAACACAGAACACTGTAAAAAAAAAAAAGCATGCAAAATTGGACTAAAAACTCCGCGAAACGACGAGGCCGCGAAAGGTGAATCGTGTTATAGTGAGGGACCACTGTATTCTCTTTTCATTTGTCAATAATTCTTGACATGTGGATATTTGCTCGCTCAATTAATAAGACACGCCTAATTTTTCAGATTTCTTTATTCTTAAATGTATTTCTTTATTTATTTTATTGTGACAAACGAATGGAGACGTCAAAACCTGATTGCAGCACGGGCGAAGGGAATGACAACACTACAGTTGTAATTATCAATTTCATTGTCTAAAACGATCACACCACATGAAGTTAAGCTCAGCGCTGCTCTGGCTCCAGGCTTGAAGTCTGGAGAAAAAGGCAAGCAGCGCTTTCTTTGCAATCAGCGCTGTGGCCACGGATCATGCTCGATAGACCAGCAATCCCGCAAAAGCGGGATTTGTATTGATTATTATGTAGTATAATCAGGAAGTGTTATTTATGTAACATATACATTGATTTGTATGATGGCACTGTTTATCATGTTGATCAGTTTCATTTTTATGTGGATTCCAGTGCTGGTTCATTTTGGCGTATAATTTACGCCACCTCTCGACCTGGTGTATATTTTCAGCGCGGCGTACGCCAACGACCACATTGATAAATGCCAAGTGGCGCAGCCGTTTTGGCGTACACCCCGTATACGCTCAAATATTGCCGTACGCACATTGATACATGAGGCCCACTGTGTTCGTGCGTGCGAACATGAGCATGCATGATACTATTGCCTTGGTACCATGCACACCTGTCAGACCGTGTATCCCTCCCGACAACAGGTGGAATATTTTGCGGTTCCCCATTTCATTTTCTTCTGGTTTCTGTGTCTTTCGCCCGCCGTCATGTTATGTGTGAAGGGACCTTTATTGACTGACAAAGTTTGATCCAGATCTGATCCAGGTTACAGATTTTGTGGCCATTTAAATTTAACATTGAAAACCCCATTTAATGTATATTTTACACTATATCTTAATCAAATGTGTCCCAATCACTGTCATATTTGAAAGTGAGGTGCAGACTGGATATCTTACATGTGTCTATCTCCACTCACTATCTCCTGAGAAAGTTTGATCTGGATCTGAGCCAGATTGTGGATTTTGTGTACATTTGAATTTAATATTGAAAAGCCCATTTGGTGTACATTTTGCATTATATCTCAATCAAAAGTGCCTCAATCACTCTCATTTTTCTGTTATGGATTTACCCAACACCACAAAATTTGATGGATGTTCCAATTTTTGGCATTGGTTTCTTGGTTTCTGACATGATAACTGGAGAGACAGACAAGCCACAGGCATAAGATTGGAACGACAAATTGTACATAGCAAAAATAACTCATTTTTTTGTGAAAATTGATGAAAAATTCAGAAACTGAAAAAGCTGAAAAAAAAATCAGCACAAAAAACTACATCCATACTCCTGCATTTGATCACATCACATTTTGCTCATGAAAAGCCACTTCTTAACAGGACTTTTGATTTTGAAATTTTTGTTCCAAGGTAAAATTTTTGTGGATTTTGAAAACTAGTGTGGTGGAGGTTTACATGCTACGAGCGTGGTGCTCTAGTTAGTTTTACTTGGCACATTTTCCCTCCTGTTAGTTTGTTGGGGTTTGTTGTCTTCTCTGTCTGTCTTCCTGCATCTTTTGGTGTGTTTCTTCCATGTGTCATTGTTTCATACCTCCGCATTTCTTGGTGACAGTGTGCACACCTAGTCCTACTTCACGTTCCCGTGTGGCTCATTAGAGGTAATTGCTGACAGGCCTGGCAGTTTAAATGGGCTTCCTGATGGACACACGCGGTGGGTTTGTTGAAGTGTGTTGTCAGTGTGGGTTTTGGTTTTCTTAGTGAGTAACCTGTTGCTTGTGCCATTCAGAGTTTCCTGGTTCTGTCGTGTATGTTTACTGTTTTGTGTGTTTGCTCCGGTTAACTCCTTGTTCCCTGTGCCCTCCATGATTCCGTAAGATAGGTATTTCCTTCCAGTGACTTTTCCGTGTTTCCACAGATCCAGCTTTTTGGATTTATGACTTTTGTTTGTTATGTTGGCTTGCCTGGATTACAGTGCTGTTTATTGAGAATATTTGGGATTTGTTTTGTTTGATGTCCTTCCTAGGTTGTATTTTATTATAAGGTCTTTGTCTTATTGAGTTTTGTGTTGGAACGTGTAGTTACACGGACCCACAACAGGGCGGCTTAAATGAACGGACATGGATAAGCCAAAATATAACAATTTAATGTTGCAATTGTGGCACACGGAATACAGGACAAATGCAGTTTGAGAATGACAGTCAGTTATACGAAAAAGTGACGTGTGGGCAGGCTCGAGGATAGAAGATGTTTTTTCCAGAGAAGAGCCGGGTCCCCACCACGACTTCCACCGCCAACGGACCTGAAGAACACTGGGGCCGCCAAGTCCTGGGTCCCCAGGTGGCCACCGTCTCCAGCTGTGTCGGATCCCTGGTTACTGCTGGCAGGAAGCAGAGACAGTAATGGTGGGTGTGTGGATACACACCCAGTAAACCCTCAGACATTGATACAGTTCCTCCGGTGAGGGACGCACCTCCACCTCCGAAGTAGGAACACACTAGCAGCTCCTGTTAACCACTTATCTGGATGGAGTGACGAGAGACGAAGACGTCGCTACTTTCACCGAACGCCAAACCAGCAGAGAGTGCACCACCACCTGTCAGGGGCATTGTGCACTTCCTGGCCCTGGGGTTGGGCCTCGCCTCTTGTTTGGGGGCCAGGCCCTGCCCTCGTATGGCTCGGTGGCTCCTACCTTGTGTTTTGGATTCGGTTGTGGTGGGCTCCTTTGCCCCCTATCATCTGCCTCAGTGGCATTCTCCAGGGCAACACTTTTCAGTACAGAGGCTAAAGAAAAAGCCCTAAAGGCACTCCATCAAAATGTAATATTTGAGGAAAAGAGGCATCAGAATTACTTTGGAACATCACTTTCACCCTCCTGGTCTGTACTTGTAAAGAATAGAGTCAATGAGACAAAGTCCCATTAGATCTTGTTATCCCATTGCACAGCACTAAGGGACATACCTGTACCACACGTTGTTTAAACTTACTGTCCTGCAGCCTTCTCTAATCAAAAGTTCCAGATCCTGGAGAGAAGCATTGGGAAGGGTGGAGGTGAGCTTCTCATCATTGGGATCTTGTCTAGGGGCGAGTGGTGGACTTCTGCACCACCTGTTATTATGTGGTCCACCTTAAGTTGGAGTTCTCCAAGTTGCTCTAAACAGGAGTGGCCAAGTTCGGTCCTCGAGAGCTACCTTCCTGACACTCTTAGTGTCTCCCTGCTCCAGCCACACCTGAATCCAATGAAGAGACTCATCAGCAGACTTTTAATGAGACCTTTCATTGGATTCAGGTGTGCTGGAGCAGGGAGACAACTAAGAGTGTCAGGAAGGTAGCTCTCGAGGACCGAACTTGGCCACCCCTGCTCTAAAATGAGCCTTCAACAGCTGTAAGAAATACAGAGAGAAAAAAATACAGTGAGAAACAAATAAGTACAAAGAAGAGCTACACTAATCCAGAGACGCTTCTACTCAGAGGTGTGTTATTGTTTGGAGTTCAAAGTCCTAATGCATAGAATATCTAAGGGAAACTACATTCTGTGTAAGAAACGCCGGCCTCCACATCTGATGGAATGACTTGAATCAAGACATATATTAGCTAATAAAGATAAGATAAATGATGAGATAATAGTTACACATTTCTTCAAAAAGACATAATTACAAGTGCTGGTTGCACAGAAAAGGAGCAGGAGGCACACACCAGCAAACCGTTCATTTCCCCGGCAGGTTTTTTTCCAGACTTCTACGTCACACACATGGCAGCAGGATATTTACTACCTCGACCAAGGATGGTTATTGTTTTCGATCGCGTCCGTTTGTTTGTTGGTTGGTTGGTTTGTTAGCAGGATTACTCAAAAAATCCTCAACGTATTTCGAATGAAATTTTACCAGGGGGTGTATCTTGGCCTATCTTAGAAGTCTTTTAAATTTTGGTAATGATTCGGAACCACGATCCGCATGCCAGTAATTGTTTTAAGGATTCTTTATCATTGCCGGATAGGGCCAGTTTCAACATTTTTGCCTCTAACTTCATGAAGACGGGTCACAAAGGCTGAACAAAAATTAAGTAACTACACAACAATAATTTAGCATTTGTTTCTCCTCATTGAATAAACTTGTTATTAGAAAAAAAACTTGTGTAGTTCATGCAGTTTCTCTTTATAAATACATTTGCGTGAGGCTCTAAGAGTTCAACCCTCTGGGGCCGATGCCATCATATACGACAGCTGAGACCAAGCTTTACTAAATATAATAACTTGTTAATGATATGAGATAGAAACGTACTTTTTTTTTTGCTGAAAAGTTAACTCTGCAGACTTTCGATCCACTGTCCACCATCTTTGTACTCCTCATAGAAGCCGTGTGATGACGTGAGCAATGTGAGTGGTCCAATCGGAATTGGTTCACCGTCACATGGTTTTTCCAGAATCTAATCATAGGGCAAGATTCACCTCATGTGACACACCAAGGATGTTTTTAGCAGTGATGTGTTACTAGTTGGCCCGTTTGAATAGCCCCTGGGTGGTCCAATGCACCCTGCGCCATTACGCACAGCGAAAGTGAAAGAGAGCAGACGGAGAGCCTCTCATACAATCTCATGTGCTCAACAGTGTATGAGTATCAGGATTGCTAGACTAGTTTTCCTGTGAATGTTACTGGAAAGCCTGTGGCAGCTCTCTCTGCTCTGGGTAAAGCACGTTTACCATATCAGTGGAGCGAGGGGAGGGGCCCGCTCCTCAAACTGAATGAGCCTCGAAGTGTCGGAATGTTGCTTTCAGAGCAGGACAGAACAAACACACAGTCAAGTTCATAGTAGAAGTTTGTGATGTGACATTTGTGTAATAGCAGACAGAAATTGCTTTGAGATGAAGACAAACAAACACAGACCATTTTGTGTATATTGTTCAAAATGTGCATTTGTGTTTATTGTTTGAAGCTTTTTGTTGTTACAGTCTTTCACACAAGAGCCCAAATTACCTTATAAAGTGTCAGAACAGTTGTTTTATTTAGATTGCTGTGTGTTTTGAATAAATGTGTGTGAAAAATTATTTCCGCTTTAACTTTTTCCTTTCTTATTTTTTGATTGTAAACCTTTATTACACTTATAAAACACAATATAGCATATCTATTTTGAAAGTACAGGTTTGTCCTGAAAAGAAGAGACATCAAAAGTTGATGTGTGGTGCAGGGAGAGCTGTTAACAGCAATAATAAATCATTTATGCCAGGCGAGTGAACTGTCCAAAAATGCACCTCAGACTCCAGAGGTTAACCACTGAATCTGAAACATGACGGTAGATGCATGAAATGATGTGGAATAAGTCTCTGGCTAAAGGGTTATTCCATGTGACATCTGTGACCTATGGCCCTTGGCGGAGGTTTGCGCTCTCCGAAGTGCTTCTAGTTTTATTGCTGATTTGCTTTTAATTTTGCATGTCAGTAAAAAAACAACAAAAAACCACTTAAAATATTATTACTAAAATAATCCAACATGACAGAAAATGCTCTTAACAGGTGTGTTTCTGTGTAATCGAAGACATTCCTACATGTTTTGTAAAATTTATGTTAGAAGTCCGGACGGGACTCGACCAGTACAGGTGATAGACTCAAACGTTAGGGAGCAAGAACCAGAAAAGAGTTTTATTTACAATAATAAATAACTGACCTGCTGAGCTGGAGGAAGCCTGCTGAGCCAACACCAGGCCCACATATACTGGTGGAAGTTCAGGAGCTGCAGTGTACACAAGGTCAGACTTGGGAGTCTGAGACGAGCTGGTGTCATGGAGTTTATGGAGCTGGAACCGGGGCCAGGTGGAATGCAGAGAGCCAAGGACAAGGAACTAGGAGAATGGAGAACAGAGGTGAGTGATTGCCACTCTAACATGGAAGCCTTTAACCACTGTAGGCTTTAGGCAGAAGGAACGTTCACTGTTCATGAGTTGTCCTCAGAGGTTCAGATGCTGTCCGTCTTATGATGCTGTTCCAATTAAGAAGGACTTGGCTTCAGAAATGACTTGGAAAGTTCCTAGTAGTTCAGCAACAAAGTTTCATTACATTTCTTGGGAATAGCTGTTGGCACTACTTCTTGGAAAACAGTTCTTGGTACTAGTTCTTCGAAACAGTTATTGAATACAGTTCTTAGTCATGCACAGTCACAAAACAGGAGGCATCATGAGAACTGGATCTCAAAGTCATACAGGAACTTTGCTGAACATTGGCAGAGCTATGCACTCTGAGGCAGAGAGCAGATTGAGTTCCAAAGTGATGTTATGCATATAGTGGCGTGGGAGCCAGGAGCACGTAGCAGGGAGCCATGCAGGAAAGCGTCCTGAAACACCAAAAGATCAACAAGCTCTAATATGGAAATTAGAATGGCCCAGGCTTACCTGGAAATGAGCTGCAGACGCTCAGACATGAGTGCATGGAAGCGGCAGGTATGATGATGTAGAATCTGGGCACGATCAAGGTCATGGATTGCTCATGGAAGGCTCCGGAGTCACAGAAGACTCTGGCAAGACTGAGCTCAGAGCCCGGGGTTTAAGTACCCGGCTCATAATCAGGAGCTCATCAACGTCAGGTGAGAGGAGATGATGCGCTGCAGGTTGTTCCGACTAAACAACTGCGTGTTGTCTCATTTGTAACTGTGATCATACCACTGGGCATCACGCAGCCACAGTTTTTCATTCTATGCGATGTTTGCGGCAAGCTTATTGAAAATGGACAAACTCATTTTTATTGTCATTCAGTAAAAAACATTGCAGATGCTGTCACAGAATGAAATGTTGATGCGCTGTCTCCATGTTCTCACTGCTCACAGGCACGTTCACTGCTGTTTTCAGTGATCTTTTTCGAAACTTTTGCCGTTTACTTCCTATTCTTTGGTGAAAATAACATTCATTCAGTAAAAAACATTGCAGATGCTGTCACAGAATGAAATGTTGATGCGCTGCATGAATAAGTAAAAACACATAATAAAAGCACAGAATAAAAGTCCAAGGTTCATGATAGTGTGAAATAGGGTTTAAAAAACTATGGATTACTGTTTTCTGTATCTGTATATATGCAACATACAATAAATAATAAAGGAAACAGGTTATTGCTCATATGAAGATGATACAAGAATAAAATTACTGCCAGATGCTACAGTATTTTCTATATCCGACATTCTATATTGCACAGTTCTTTCTATCCATTTGTATTTAACTGTCTTATGGTGGGTGGGTAAAAGATGACCCTGAATCTGCATGTTTTACACCTCAGGCTACGGTACCGTCTGCCTGAGGGCAGGGGGGAAAATTTTGTTAAAGGGATGTGAAGTGACCCTGATTATCCTTCTTGCCCTTCTTGTTTGTGCACGTAGAGTGAAAGGCCCGTAACTTTGAGGTAGAGACTGTGTGATCACCTGCATCAAGTAAATAATTGGATTAATTTGTCTCGTGACTCACAAAAGAAATGTCTATCCCAAGGGTACACCCAGCTAACACTGACTAGCTATCGTTAGCTGGCTAGGACATTTCAATTAAATTATGTCTTTGTGTTCATATGCTGGAAACAGATCTAGTTGAAGGACGTGCTAGCCAAAACAGACATTAGCTGGGACAACATAAGATTAAAATAATGTCTACAGTGACTTGGACGGCGACGTATACAGTTCCAACTAGACTCTGCTAAAGCACGCCATACCGGTTTGAGACTGGTTGACGCGCTTCATAAGAGGAACGCAATGACAGATCGTAGGAAAAGTGTTTCCCTTCTGCTGTGCATCAATGATGTTTAGCACACAGAAGCACCATGAGTCCCAGTTATGTGCACTCGTAGTCACATAAGTCACAACATATTTCAACCCTGTCTCACAGAATGTCGTGATTCAGCAGCACGAAATATACATTAATTTAACTGGTTCATGATATTGTCACGAAATCACGGCAGCCACGAATTCATTCTAATTCATTCCGTAATGGCTGCACAAAATTAAAAGTGAAGCGGGGTGGGGGTGGTTATGGTTAGGGTTGGGGAAGGAGTCGAGTTAGGTTATGGTTAAGGGTAGGGTTGGGGGTAAGAGTTGGGTTAGTAATAGTGAGTTTAAAAAAAAACCCTGTCACGAAAATTTTAACCATTTTGTGATGGGAGCACAAAAAAAAAAAAAAAAAAAAACGTGAGACTGACTGGGCTGCATATTTCAGCATTTGAGAGATAACTTACCTGAATTATTGGTTAATTCCGGTCCTCACGTCCAAAGGTGTTTCCTTCCGGTAAGCAGTTGTACCGAACTGAAAACGCTGGGCGTGATCGGAATCCGATGGTTTCTCAACCTATCTAGCAGGCAGCTCTAGTGGTACAGGGAGTATAAGCAGCATCGACCCCTGGCCGACCTTATGCTGATCAGTCTGAAATAAAGCCCGATGTACAATGTAAAACCGATATCGCTGAGATGTACATGTGTTGTCTGGGACAGGTCCACGGATACTATTAGACTTGGATAGGAAGTTATATATGGGGTTTCATAATGTAATGCTGCATTTGACTTTGAGTGACCTTGAAGGACACTTCAAGGTCACTCAAGGCTTGAGTGTTTCTAGTGGGCAAACGTGCCAGAGAGGTCCATTGACACTATGGGACATGGATAGCAAATTATACTTTTCATAATAAGTTTTCATAATATACCACTGTATTTAGCCTTGAGTGACCTTGAAGATCACAATAAAGGTCATTTAATTGTTAATGAATTTTTTTTATACTGGCCAAACTGAGTTTGATAGGCCCATAGTAACTATTGGACATGAATAGAAAGTCATATGTGGGTTTTCATAACAGACCATTGCATTTGACCTTCAGTAACACTGTTTTGTTTTTGTGGCCAACTGCCCTTGATAGGCCCAGAGTTACTATTACACATGACTAGGAGGTCGTATGCAGGCTTACAGTGTGCATCTTCTTATTTACCCTTGAATGTTCTTGAACATATTTCAAGGTCTGACCCAGATTGGTATAATTAAGTAAAATGTACTTTTCCGACTGATCCAGTGTCCCATTAGTGGGGGGGGTGTTGCACTGTTTCTATTCTGTACAGTATATTGTTGCTCATGCAAGGATCTATAATTAAAAGAACAAAATTAATGTTGCAATAATTTAATGTTGCATACACAATGTTTAAGCTGTACTAAACTAGGGAAGGAGAGAAACGGCTCCCGATAAAAGCCTTTGGATATTTTCCGAGCTGTAAAATAAACCATTAAAAGTATATATTAACAGTAATATGAAAAGGATGAACGAGCGGGCACTCAAATGTCGTTTCCCGACTCTTAAATCCAATCACACTGAACCACTTTAATTTACACTCTTTTATTTTTTTCCTTGCACACAGATTTACTCTTGCACCACGTGTTTGTTGATCCTCTTAGGGTAGCCAGCCTTGAAATCCAATTTTGTTGAACTTATAAAGCACAGAAAAAAAAAAAAAAAATAAAATAAAACTTCATAAACTGTGATGATTCTGTTCATTACACAGAATCGCACAGAGGACAACTTTGAAATTTTAGTGCCTTGTGTTTTTGGGACAATCGTGCACAGAATCAACAATCTTTATGTAGGTAAAAGTTTTGTTTCTGAAGAATAACAGCTGCGTGTCAGGAGATGTGTTCATCATCCCAGTTTTCTTTTTAACTGTCTGCTGGTACTTCAGCTTTATTGGTTCTTCTGGTGTTACCCAGTGAGGTAATTTATAAGACTTCTTCTTCATACAAGGTGTAGAGCTACTAAGCTCCTTATTGTTCTCCTACTACTGGATATATGGATTAAAAAAAACATGCACAATCTATTGTGGTAGAACTATACTGTTCACTCAACTGACAAACCTTTAAAAAAACAGCAACATTATTATTGTTGCTATGATATATTATGAAACTCCACATAGTCTACTAAGTCTACGAGTATCCATGGACCTATCCCAGACAACATGTACATCTCGACGATGACGGCTTTAGGTTGTACATCGTACATTTGTTTCAGAGTGAGCGGCATTACGTTGGTCAGGGTAATAACAATAACATCAATAGCATGGATAATAAAAACAACAGCAAGAATAACTATGTTAACAACAACATTAACAATAACAACAATAACAACAGCAGGAATAACAACAGTATTAACAACAATAATAGCAATAGCAAGAAAAACAACAACATTAATAATAACAATAACAACATTAAAAACAACATTAATAATTACCCGCCATAGCAAAGAATAACAACAGCAACAACAACAGCATCTGGTACTATCACCTATGTGGAAATCACTGGAGCTGAAGTCTCTTGATGTTGTTGGGTTGTCATCGCTGATACCGTTATCCAATATTACATGGACGTTGGGGACAGTACCTCTAGATTAACCGCTAATTAGCAAAGCTAACTTTTTGGTTAGCGGATTTTCAGCTAACTTCGAAAACCATCAGCGGACCAATTAGCTTCCACTAAGTTAGTTCCTCTAACTTAGTCCGCTAATGTTTTTTTGTTGGCATAGTTAGTAACGGTGAAAAAACATTTGTAAACTATTAAATCATACATGTTGGTTTCTGTCTGCTCCGTATTTTGCAGCAGTCAGGCAGTTGTGAGGTGCTGAGCTCAACTTTACCCTAGCAGAAGCGACCTGGCTGCCAGGCTGCTACAAAAGAAAAAAAGTAATTTGCATTCAACATACAGTGATCAAGACATGAGCTAGAAGTCCTGAAAAGCAAAGCAGGTTTGACTTATAGTTTGATTTAAAAAACAAATTAATCAAGATGTAGTTTAACTAGTAATGTAGTTCAACTACATTAAAGTGGAAATGACACTTAAAGACAACATAGTCTTATTACATGTAACAAAGGCTATATATTCGGTCAACCTAAGCATTTTGGGAAAATGGAAGGGGTCTCCCTACAACAAACAACAAATATACAACATTTGAACATCCCGCCACTGAAAAATGTGCACACCCCATGACCAACTTCCCGCTAAGCACCAAACCTGAAATACGTCACTACCTGTGGACCATATTGGCTTGCACGCTTGAAGGCCGTTGTTTACACTGTTTTTTTTGCAGGCAGAAACTTTGATTAAACACAGCTTTCAGGGACTTGTTTGTCGATATGCCTGACCAGTGTGTCGCAGCATATTGCACAAAAAACAAGGGCTATAGGTTTAGCCTTTTCAAGTCCAGGCAGATTGATCGAAAGCCGTGGTGTTGTGTGATGCACGAAATGTCAGGCTGCCACTTCCTCCGCTTGCACACCCGCATTTGCTCTCGACAGCAGACACTTTCCTCTACTGTCTCCATGTTCTCACTGCTCACAGGCACGTTCACTGCTGTTTTCGGTGATCTTTTTCGAAACTTTTGCCGTTTACTTCCTATTCTTTGGTGAAAATAACATAACTAAACACGGATGAATGCAATGCCTGGCACTCGAAAATGGCAAAAACCCGAAGGTAATGATGGTGGTCCGCAAATAAAAGCTACACTATTGCGGCTTCGGAAAAATAACAAAAGCGGTATAATTATAGTGTTATAAACAGCAGCGACAAAAATCAAAGCCTCCCTTACCATTCCATATTCTGCAGCCTTTCAAAATCCATCAGAATTGGCACATCTCCTGCCTCTGCTTTGGCTCTGCCATAAGCACCGTCGGCATTATTTTCGCTGCCAGAATGCGCCTGGTTTGAATGTTCATCCGAAAGATACAGTTCCAATCTGTAGGGTCTAATCACTGCTGCGACATCCTCAGGATCCGAGTCAGTCTCGATTTACTTACAGAAACAATCCACACTTGAAGAGGAGTCAGAAAAGTTCTTGATCTTGTCACTGTCCATGCTGAGGTCTATCGTTTCCTGTTGTCAATCGAACAGACAAAGATGGGACTCTGCATGCTGTGATGTCACGGCATCATGTGACCGCTGATGGAATGCTGCCAGCATGCTTTCCATGAAACACACTTTTGAGAAGCTGTACAAACTTTATTTTTCAGTGATAATGATTAAAACCACTTTCAACTTACTATACTCTATGTATATTTTTGATATTTATATCAGTTTTACCTAATTTTTTTAGGTGTCATATCCACTTTAATGTCAGCTCTGTCATTTTTACAAAATGAAAATATAACACATATCTTTTAATTTTAAAATAGTGCACTAATTCTGAAGGTTTGAACATTAACACACACAGATGCCAAAAGGCATTATGGAAAAAAATGAGCCTCAACTCATTACTGATTGGTTGATCTATTATACAGTAGTATTCAGAATAATAGTAGTGCTATGTGACTAAAAAGATTAATCCAGGTTTTGAGTATATTTCTTATTGTTACATGGGAAACAAGGTACCAGTAGATTCAGTAGATTCTCACAAATCCAACAAGACCAAGCATTCATGATATGCACACTCTTAAGGCTATGAAATTGAGCTATTAGTAGCTATTAGTAAAAAAAAGTAGAAAAGGGGGTGTTCACAGTAATAGTAACATCTGCTGTTGACACTACATACTCAAAACTATTATGTTCAAACTCCTTTTTTAGCAATCCTGTTAATCACTAAACTAGTATTTAGTTGTATAACCACAGTTTTTCATGATTTCTTCACATCTGCGAGGCATTAACTTTGCTGGTTTGGAACCAAGATTTTGCTCATTTACTAATGTGCTTGGGGTCATTGTCTTGTTGAAACACCCATTTCAAGGGCATGTCCTCTTCAGCATAAGGCAACATGACCTCTTCAAGTATTTTGACATATCCAAACTGACCCATGATACCTGGTATGTGATATATAGGCCCAACACCCATGAAAAACATGCCCATATCATGATGCTTGCACCACCATGCTTCACTGTGAACTGTGGCTTGAATTCAGAGTTTGGGGGTCGTCTCACAAACTGTCTGCGGCCCTTGGACCCAATTAGAACAATTTTACTCTCATCAGTCCACAAAATATTCTTCCATTTCTCTTTAGGCCAATTGATGTGTTCTTTGGCAAATTGTAACCTCTTCTGCACATGTCTTTTATTTAACAGAGGGACTTTGCGGGGGATTCTTGCAAATAAATTAGCTTCACATAGGCGTCTTCTAACTGTCACAGCACTTACAGGTAACTCCAGACTGTCTTTGATCATCCTGGAGCTGATCAATGGGTGAGCCTTTGCCATTCTGGTTATTCTTCTATCCATTTTGATGGTTGTTTTCTGTTTTCTTCCATGTGTCTCTGTTTTTTTTTTTTTTTTTGTCCATTTTAAAGCATTGGAGATCATTGTAGATGAACAGCCTATAATTTTTTGCACCTGTGTATTAGTTTTCAACTTTTTAATCAAACTACGCTGTTCTTCTGAACAATATCTTGAACGTCCCATTTTCCTCAGGCTTTCAAAGAGAAAAGCATGTTCAACAGGTGCTGGCTTCATCCTTACTTAGGGGACACCTGATTCACACCTGTTTGTTCCACAAAATTGACGAACTCACTGACTGAATGCTACACTACTATTATTGTGAACACCCCCTTTTCTACTTTTTTTTACTAATAGCCCAATTTCATAGCCTTAAGAGTGTGCATATCATGAATGCTTGATCTTGTTGGATTTGTGAGAATCTACTGAATCTACTGGTACCTTGTTTCCCATGTAACAATAAGAAATATACTCAAAACCTGGATTAATCTTTTAGTCACATAGCACTACTATGAACACTACTGTATGTAAAAACCAACATACAAGTAGCTGTAATGTGTGTTGGTTTTTACAAATAAATGTGTATTTGTAAAATATGTCATTTTTTCATTTGTTTAAAAAAGGCATTTGCAAAACTGAAAATTCTGTTTGTTAAGTTGTGATTCAGCTCAACGGTTGTGTGATATTTGGGCTGGCGCTATTCACACTACCATCCAGTAAATGGGTCAAAATGCATAGAATACTGCCATCTACAATATTGAAAGTTAGCGGTTAGCTGTACCTTCCACTAAAGTTTTTAGTGGTTTATTGGTTTAGCGTTATAAAAGTTAACTTTTAAGTTAGTGGGTTAGCAGTTATTGAAGCTGTGCTGGCCATGGGACAGTGCCTGATATTGAATACATTTTTGCCATGGTGGATGAGTCATTTGTGAGCCAATGTTGACAACATACAGCACAGCCAGGGCGAGAGGGACTCCACCACAGGCTGGCCCCTGGCCGTTGTCTGCCCTGTGCTGTGACATGCATGGGCTGACAAAACAGTTCCACCGTCATTCTTCTGACAGAGTTTGATGGTGAACATATCAAAATATGCGTATTACAGGGGTGACATCCTGTTCAGGTGAGTTGCGGGTGTCGCGACTAGTCCCTGGCATGTATAATCATGCATTGACTCGCAGTGGCAGATGGTGCTTTTGGTTTGATTGAGCAATGTTCACGTCCACTTCACATGATGGATGCATGCCGCATACATGTTGCATTTTGACATTTTCTTTGCACTCCCCGAACGGGATCCAATGGAGGTGCACATACGTGGCATAAGCAGGACATGCCGGCAGGATCTGACGTGCCTGATCCATGTTGGGGTTCCCCCAACCACGATCAGATTGTTCCGAATGCTGTTATGACATCGTACTAATATGTAGATTGCAGTGAGATTGCACTCAGGCTGCACTCAGGCTGCACATAGACTGCCGTTCAATGTGGGTGTCCCACCTCGACTGCACCATGAGTGTTTTGGACATGTGCAACACAGTCTAGGCAGCCGCGCTCATGGGCACAGGCACTGAAGCCTGCTCGTGGACTGCTCTGAGACAGCTGTCCGACGTTTTCAGACTGCACCTTCCGACGCCATTCGGCCTCATTCGTGCTATGCGTAACGGTGGTCTGAAGCTGGAGTGCAATCACAGAATGTGACAACTTGATCAGCATAAATGTCCAGGTACTGGTTCATGTTGCAATGCCAAGTTATTCAATTTTGACAATTGCTCATGACAAGCAGCTTTCACGTTCTGTAAAACCATATATATATATAAAATGATACCATACAGCCATTAACAGAAGACTTTGATTACATGCACACCAAGTATCATCAACCTGGCATTACTCCTTCACTGAAAACGACAAACCTTTCAGCCTGGTCTTGTTTATAGACTTTATGTCTGAAGCACTGTTTTCCTCAGCCCTAAAGGGTCCTGCATCAACCTTCCAGACCTCTATCCACAAGAAGCAGCATAATCCATCAATGTCAGAGTTAATATTGTTTCTCTTCACCTCCCAACAGGCAGCTTAAGTTTTGTTTTATAATATTTTTGATTTCAGACTTGTGCACTCATAAGCCTTCACCTGTCATTGCTCTCTGGCACCCCCCTGCCAAATTGCAAAATCTAATTTCAACATTACATACAGTCAGCATATTAAAATTGCTCTGATGAAAGACATTTCTTTCTTCCTCAGCTCTCTCAAAAAGCTTGTTAACAATTGTATTTGATCATTTACTTTGAAATTATGCTCCCCAAAGTGTCTACATCTAATATCTATTCTTCACTCGTTACTAAAAATATTTACAGCAAAAAAATGAAACCAAAACGTTAATTTGATGTTTTTTTTAGTCGTTATAATTATATGTCAAAAGTGATGAAATACGAGGTCTGTCCATAAAGTAATGGTCCTTTTTATTTTTTTTTAAACTATATGGATTTCATTCATATGTTTTTACGTCAGACATGCTTGAACCCTTGTGCGCATGCGTGAGTTTTTCCACGCCTGTCGGTGACGTCATTCGCCTGTGAGCACGCCTTGTGGAAGGAGTGGTCCCGCCCCCCTCGTCGGATTTTCATTGTCTGGAAATGGCGGAATGAAAAGGACTTTTTTCCCATCAGAATTTTTTCAGAAGCTGTTAGAGACTGGCACCTGGAAACCATTCGAAAAATTTATCTGGCTTTTGGTGAAAATTTTACGGGCTTCACAGAGAATAAGGACTTTAACTACAGCTTTAAAGACCCCTTGAGCTGTGACGTCACGGCACAAACCACTGGATCATTTCTAAGCTGATGGCTCTGTGGATACGAGACCATTGTGTGCTCTTTCTCTGGTTATCACAAGAGCTGGACATCAGCCATGTTCTGGCAGATTTCACTTTTAACAAGAGATTTTGTCATGGAAAGCTGCGCGGAGGCTTCGCGCGTCACGACCGATTCGCTGATGAAGCGAGACAAAGGAACACCTCCGTTTCGGAGTGTTAGAGGACACGTTGCGACATGTCCAGCTCTCCACAAGTTCTCTTATACTCACTCGACTGGTAAGCACTGAAAGCTGAGATAGGCATGTCCAAACTAAACAAAATAAAAAGGACCGTTACTTTATGGACACACCACGTACATGTATGAGATGCGAAAGACACAGGTGCATTATGTACGGTAACTCAATGACCGTAACTCAACAATACGCAAACACAAAGATGGACAAGCACCATATTTGAATTATACAAATCTTTATTCCAGTTGGTGCACATCAGCTATAAAATGTAGATTCAACTGAATGGAAAAGTGTGTCCAAACATTTGACTGGTAGTGTAAATATAGAACCAATGTGGTGTAATGTAATGCTCAAGCCTCAACCTCAACCAATTCAAAATTACTCCATCTGGAAGAGGAAAAATTTGCAGTTCATTGAATGGCTGCTTGAAACTGGCTCCAAAAGTGACTATATTGCTGTATCATCCTTGTTAAAATGTCATGTCATGTCAACTTTAGAGGAAAAATAAACATGGATACAGCCTGGTCTCTACTGCAAGTTCCCCCTTCCATGACAACTGTACAGGGGTGACTTTTTTTTTTAAATAACTCTTCAGTTTAAGATTTTTAAGCCATACAGTTATACATAATTAGGGACATTGTTGCTTTCAGCGACATGTAGTACGTGCCGCTGAGCTGAGCTCAGACTTAGTGCTCTTCTACCAGAGACCACTACCACTGACGACTAGTGCTGTGGACTCCATAGTTTTTGTCTATTCTGAGGATTTATTACAAATATCTATAATAATATGGCTTGTTGGTTGGTTAATTGTCCTAATGGATGATCTAAGAAATCTGTGCTCCAGTATTTCTGTATTTTGAAATTTTCATGTTATTAAATTTGTTATGATAGCACCTTTAGCACTTTTAACAGCTATTGAGGAAGGCGGTGTGGTGCCGTCAGAGAGAACATAGAAAGGGCCGACTTCCTATATGCTGCATTGTAATTGGCTGAGTGCCGGCCGCCATTTTGAATGTGTGTAACTGGGTGTTGCTATAGACACACAATGGCAGTCTTTGTGTCACTCTAGAGTCATATTAGAGACAACAGTTTCTGTTTATTTGCATTTTTCATGACCATGGATCATAACTACCATACCAGCAACATCAGAAAAACATCAAGAGCTAAAGGAACTGAGTGTTCGGCTATCAATTGCACCAAGTACACTAAAACAAACAAGAAAGTGGCATTCTTCTCCTTTCCAAAGGGCATTGTTAAGAAATGATTCGATCCAACGACATCAATAACCTTTTTGCTTAACAATTCCCTTATCCGTCCTTGTTTTTGGGGGTGTTGACTACAGACCCTGCAGCAGGTCTGTAATCAACTTTTCTGCAGTGCGGCTTTGCTTTGAACCTTGAACCAATCGAAGCAGTGATTTGCAGATCGAAGCAGTGCTTCGATCTAATGCTTTGTTGATTCATTGTTTTATTTCACTTTATCTTAATTTTCCCCCACTAAAACCCTAAAGAGCATATGTCTGTGAGTAATATTTACCTTTTTTTATGTTAAACCGACCTGTTGCGGTCTTCTGAATCAGGTGATAGATGTATTTTATTACTTAAAAACAGGAGCAATGCTAACACATTAGCATGTCTATGGCTTTTTCAATGTTAAAGTTAACATTAAGCTGTTGCAGCTGTCAGCACGTTTGTGTGCATTTGTTTTCTGTATAATAATGGCTCAGCATTTGTTGTCATAAACGAGTCAAATGTATTACAAATTGTAATATTTCAAAATTTATTTTTGTTTATATATTAATAATAGTAACAACAACAATAATAGTAATAACAACTAATAATGCTACAATACAGTTTTAGAGAAAGAGACAAAAAGAACCTGATTAAAAACACAACAGAAAATATAAAACTAATAATAAAATATAAAATTAAAAATATAAAAGATCAGGCTGCCTAGGTTATAATATACTTACAGTTCAATTTATTTTCATTTATTTTCATTTATATAGCACCAAATCACAACAGAGTTGCCTCAAAGCTCTTCAAACAGGTAAGGTCTAACCTTTCCAACCCCAAGAGCAACAGTGGTAAGGAAAAACTCCCACTGAGGAAGAAACCTCAAGCGGACCAGACTCAAAGGGGTGACCCTCTGCTTGGGCCATGCTACAAACTTAAATTACAGAACAATTCACAGAACAATTCACAGATGAATATACAAGAAATGCTATTGGCGCACAGGACAGGAGGATTGCCAACATGAATACAACTCCCATCTCTGGATGGAGCTGCACCTTAAACAGAGAAAAAACAGAATCAGGCATCAGAAAGACAAAAATACTGTATAATTTGCCAGCATTAAACAACAAGAAAAACAGAGAAATACTAAGGTGATCGCCGGCCACTAGCCCTAAGCTTCACTAAAAGACCCAGAATTTAGGTAAAGTTGAGGCCGCAGCCCACTCCAATTACTAATAAATGAATTAAAAGAGTGAAAAGCGTAAAACAAAACTGTACCAGTATGCTAGCCATATGAAAGGGAAAATAAGTGCGTCTTAAGTCTGGACTTGAAAATCTCCACAGAATCTGACTGTTTTATTGACGCAGGGAGATCATTCCACAGAACAGGGGCACGATAAGAGAAAGCTCTGTGACCTGCAGACTTCTTATTCACCTTAGGGACACAAAGTAGTCCTGCACCCTGAGAACGTAAAGCCCGGGCTGGTACGTAAGGTTTAATTAGTTCAGCTAAGTAGGGAGGTGCCAGTCCATGAATAATTTTATAGGTTAGAAGCAGAACCTTAAAATCTGATCTCACTGGGACAGGAAGCCAGTGAAGAGATGCCAAAATAGGTGTAATGTGGTCGAACTTTCTGCTTCGTGCCAAAAGTCTGGCTGCAGCATTTTGAACCAATTGGAGACCCCTAATGCTAGACTGCGGTAAACCAGAAAATAAAACATTGCAGTAGTCCAGTCTAGAAGAGATAAATGCATGGATCAGCCATAGATAGGATGGGACGAATCTTCGATATATTTCGCAGGTGGAAGAAAGCAGTCCTAGTACTATTTCTAATGTGGAGGCCAAAGGACAACGAAGGATCAAAAATTACCCCAAGGTTCCTCACTTTGTCAATGTGATGTATGACACATCACATTGACAAAGTGCCTTATTTTCCACTCTATACACTCCACACTCATAACAGCTGTTTAAATAAATGTTTGTAATAGTAGTTCCTTGTGTTTTAAAGTCAAATAGTGCATTACAGTAGCTTGTAGTACACTCAAGAGAAGTTTTGTTTACAAAATGTCACTCCACTGCAGCAGCCAAGCTGCCCCAGTTACACACAATAAAAATGACGTCCAGATTACATCATTTTGTGGGAGTCGGCCCTCTCTGTGTTCTTTCTGGTGCCGTTGTCTTATAATTGTCATGTCAACAGCAGTGCCATTTTATTGTAAGTGAAAGTGTGCATTCCACACATGCTTTTGCATGGTGGGAGAGTTACCAAATTTCAACAGAAATGGAGAGTTTTCACTTGTAAAATGAGCTACCAGTAATGTCGGTGGTGAAGAGTTAGCAAACGACGTGTTGTCACAATCACGTTACTGTTGTTTTCTCGTAGTAAGAGAGTTTGTATTTGTAAGTGACTTTCTCCGCCAAGTGGGTTTCAGATATGCTCCAGCAGACAGTCCGAAGCAAGTGAACACCTGGACATTCGGAACTGGGCCGGAAGAGCAGCGGGAGCGAGTCCAGCAGACAGGGAGGGAGAGAGGTTTTTATCAGTCGGACCTGCGGCCCAGAGGACAGATGGTAACAGACGTTAACTGAACATTATTTGGGATAACGTTGTATAATAAATTACAATTTTGGCTGGCAGTAGTTGCGATTATTAAGGTAGATGTTCTGTACTTGGACCTGGAGTTCCTTTGAGATTTGATTCCTTCAGGCAGCTTTTCCCATCAGATCTTAGAGACAAAGGGGACACAAAGCCCTGACTAGTAGTGGGCTGGGGCACAACTTTGGAACATTACAAACTGCAAGTGTGGCTCTCCTTGCACAACTGGAGTTGTGTCAAGAAGCTGATGTTCCACTGTGGCAACCTGGAGGGGGGGCGAGGAGGAGTTGTTGGTTGCGTTATTTATTGATTAATATAAAGTGAACTGCTCTGGACAACTTCTGTTGTCATTTTTGAAGCTGTAATTTAAAACAATATTAGCCATTAGCCTTAGTCTTAAAATAACAGGTAGCTCAGTGGAATAGGAGTTGGTCCACCAATATGTAAACCTTGGCTTGATTCCCAGTCATAGTACTGTATATGTTTGCGTCTTTGGACAAAACACTTCATCTGCATTGTTCCAGTCCTTTCACCTGTCAGTTAGTACCAACCTTGGCTGGGGATGCAACCTGCAATGTACTGGCATCATATCCAGGGGGCGCCATAGACTCTGGGGCTCCTCTACCAATGAACCTTGGGTCCTATACAAGAATTAACAGTATCAAATTATCAATAACTCTAACTTAGTTTTGTAAGTCCACTCACCATTTTGGCAATTGAGAATTTTCTATTATTTTGATAACTCTAACTTCCGAATTTGTCTCAAGAAGAATGCTACGTTATCTGAACAAAAAAAAAAAAATAATAAAAATATTTTCAGTTGGGAAAGCTTTAAGATGGGGCTCACAACTCATATATTTATTGCAGTAAATTGCCTTCAGATTTTGAGTTTTGCCAATATTTTGTTTGTACAGTGTGTTCAGTTCAAACACGGCAGCATCCACATTCACCCTACTGTGTCACTGTGGATCCCGGATGGCAACCACCCAGGCAGATAACCGGTCCATCCCTAGTCTTGAGTGTCCTGATTGTCAACTCTGTCCTCTAAAAAGAGGTTCTGGGTCCACTCATGTTTATCATTTGTGAAGTAGTGTTGCAGTTAATGGGTTCTGAATCTGAATATTGGGCACTTCATCATTGTCAATACTAGGTATGGCAACATTGGTGGAAGAAAAGTAGTCTTGGTTGTTGATAAAGCAAGTGAAATATTGAACAAGTGCCATACTAAGAAAAACAAAAACAACTTGGATGCTTGCAGATTTTTGAATCTTTAGTTGTGCATCAACTGCATCACCATTTCTGCAGTGCTCCCTGGTGGTCACAGACATACATGTCAACAATTTGTTGAGTGATGTGGAGGAGGTCTCATAGACTGAGATGAGTCGAATCAATCTCCACCTCACAAAAAGAGCCATCTAATCTTCTTTCCAGGGACTGTTGGTGGTTCTCCAACCTACAAATAACTTGTTGTGTGGGGTTGGTGGCAGGATTGGTAGTTCAGACTCTGTTAAATGCTAAACGCTATACCAGGATCCTGGTCAGGATCCTGACCAGGTCCGCATGATCACGGGTACACCGAAATCAAAAGTCTATAACTGCTTTATTATATGGTAAACAAGAAAACTGGGAGTTTGTCAAACATACTAATTTCAGCTCTTTATTATTACTGTCGTACTGCACCAAATGACATCCCATCGATTGACTGGAGATGCCTGTTAAGTCCATGACAAAGAGTTTCAAAGTTGGGCACATGTCTTTTATCAGTGACGTACTTGCGAAACAGGTTGGCTGCTGACTGTGTATTTCTGCGGGTGTTCTTCGCATCTTTTTTGTGTAAAATTCGTTTTAAGTCAGTGTTGCTAACAGATGCAAACCTGTCTTCTGCCATCTTGTCAACAAACTGAGAGCCAAAGTAGGTGTTGTATCGCATTATCTGATTGGTTTATCGATAGAAGGCGTCACTCGATTAACTAGCGCTACGCTGCACACGAGGTATACTTGTTTCACACGCGCGGCATACTCGGCTCCACCAGCGGTCAACTCGGCATGTGGTACAGCTCAGAATGGGCCAATCAGAAGTTGGTAAAATCCCATACCATATAATAATTTGCAATTCTCAGCACTAGGGGGGACAAAAAGAGTCCCTTTTTTCAGCACTTCATGGGACTTACTGTGATGCTGCCTTCCATCAGAGGATGGTACTTCTTAGGAAGGATGAGTGGGATGGAGAAAAGCCACTTTCAGCCTCCTCTCTAGAAAAGAAGAAACCAACAGAGAGCAGCAAAGGTTCTATCCCTGGATGGTGACGACCGCTGTGGTGCTGAAGGATTATCCACACCCATACCCGAGGTGGCTCATGTGGCTGAGTACCTGAAACATCCTTTCTCTCATCAAGGTTACTGTCAATAGTGGAAAGAAAATTCAACCCACATCAAGGAATTCATAATTTTAGTCATATCTGGCAGTACCTTCATCTTTCATTAAAATGTAAGTATAATTAAACCAAGTTGTACACATCTACATTTTTTCAAACTAATGTCTTCTTTGCCCACTCATTAACCTTGGACAATCACATCATTTTAATCACTGTGCCCAGAAAAAGAAGAAAGGTTCTATTTGTCAGATGATAAATAGGAAACACTTTTCCTTGATGAAAGTCTGCTCCTTCACCTTCAAATTCTAAAAGAATTTTGTAAACATATTAAATCCTCCTTTCTCTGAAATCTTCTAAGATCTTGCAGCCAGTACTGAAAGGTATTTAGAGAGAGAGAGAGAAAAAAACATTTTTTTATATTTCTCAGGTGTTCTCAGATATTCAGCAATTTCCTGAAATTAATTTATCATTCTTAAATGAGCTAATGAAATTGCCCAAGGACACAAACCAGTAGAGACTGTCCTCAATCCAATGAAAGTGTTGTGTGGGCCGCCAGAAGAGGAGGTACTGCTGGCCCACCACCAGAGGGCGCCCTGCCTGAAGTGCGGGCTTCAGGCACGAGGGGGCGCTGCCGCCTTACAGGAACAGCCGAGGTGACAGCTGTCACTCATCAACTATGACAGCTGTCACCGATCATCTGCACTTCACCCTGGATAAAAGCAGGATGACACCTCCACCACGTCGCCGAGATATCGTACTTCTTTGAGAGGTAACTTTCTCTGCCTGCGTACTATATTGATTGATTCTAAGAGCTATTGTGTTGCAGCTGTCTACCCAGAGGACCGGCGTGGGTCGCGACTGTTTCGTCCTTCTTCCCACCAGATAAGTGGTACTCAGACGCTGCACGAGTGTGTGTAGAGGTGGAGGTGGAATTCCCACCGTTATTGTTACGGGGTGTATACACACCCACACTTGACTGTCTTTGTTCTCCGCCAGCAGTACCAGATCCAGTATCCTTCGGGTTCGGTGGCGGTGGAAAACCGTGTGGTTCCGGTTCATCTCCAGACGGACGTCTCCTATCGTCGAGCCTGCCCACACGACACCTTCATTCATTGACTTGTATTTATTCTATAATCTGCTGTGTGTGGTTGTGACATTCACAACAGTAAAGTGTTCACATTTAACTTCCTCTGTTGTCCGTTCATTTACGCCCCCTGTTGTGGGTCCGTGTCACTACACTTTCCCAACAGAAAGCACCTATTTGTGGCTTATAGCTGTGATTTAGAGTTCATCTATAGTGAGGTGGTGTGCTAAACAGAAAGATGGTTTGTTAAAAAGCATGGTGGTGAGCTAAACAGTAAGATGGTTTGTGAAAAAAACATGGTGGTGTACTCAACAGAAAGGTTGTGTGCTACAAACCATGTCAATGTGCTAAACAGAGAGATGATTTGCTAAAAAGCATGGTGGTGTGCTCAACAGAAACGTGGTATGCTCATAAGCATGGTGGTATGGTAAACAGAAAGGTGGTGTGCCAAAAAGCACGGTGGTGTTGGTAAACAGAAAGGTGATGTGCTAAAAAGCATGAGGTGTGCTAAACAGAAAGGTGGTGTGCCAAACAGCATGGTGGTGTGCCAAACAGCATGGTGGTGTGCTAAACAGAAAGGTGGTGTGCCAAACAGCATGGTGGTGTGCTAAACAGAAAGGTGGTGTGCCAAAAAGCACGGTGGTGTGCTAAACAGAAAGGTGGTGTGCCAGAAAGCACAGTGGTGTGCAAAACAGAAAGGTGGTGTGCCAGAAAGCACAGTGGTGTACTAAACAGAAAGGTGGTGTGCCAAACAGCATGGTGGTATACTAAACAGAAAGGTGATGTGCCACACAGCATGGTGGTGTGCTAAACAGAAAGGTGGTGTGCTAAAAAGCATGAGGGTGTGCTAAACAGAAAGGTGGTGTGCCAAAAAGCACGGTGGTGTGCTAAACAGAAAGGTGGTGTGCCAGAAAGCACAGTGGTGTGCAAAACAGAAAGGTGGTGTGCCAGAAAGCACAGTGGTGTACTAAACAGAAAGGTGGTGTGCCAAACAGCATGGTGGTATACTAAACAGAAAGGTGATGTGCCACACAGCATGGTGGTGTGCTAAACAGAAAGGTGGTGTGCTAAAAAGCATGAGGGTGTGCTAAACAGAAAGGTGGTGTGCCACACAGCATGGTGGTATACTAAACAGAAAGGTGGTGTACCAGAAAGCACAGTGGTGTGCAAAACAGAAAGGTGGTGTGCCAAAAAGCACGGTGGTGTGCTAAACAGAAAGGTGGTGTGCCAAAAAGCACAGTGGTGTGCAAAACAGAAAGGTGGTGTGCCAAAAAGCACGGTGGTGTGCTAAACAGAAAGGTGGTGTGCTAAAAAGCACAGTGGTGTGCAAAACAGAAAGGTCATATTTGAGGACTTGTTGATTCAAAATTAAATTCTTGTTTTGTTTTGTTTTCTTTTCTTTTTTGGCTTCTTCTAAGACCATTACTATGTCACCACATTAGCTAAGTAAAGTAAGAGCTTCCCATATGAGAATTTTGAGAGTATTTACAAGTTAATGGTGCACCTCAGTGCCAATCTATGGCAGTAATGTACATACTGTAGGTCAGGTCGGAAATCTTCAGTGGGGTCCTTTAAGTGTTTCCGTAGAGATAATGGACAGAAAGCTGGTATCAAACATCTAGTAGTAATTCATAGCTAACATCTGTTCTCCAAGTACTACTACAGTCACAGAACACTCTTTAAGTGGATTATTTTCTCTTCATGCAGCACACAGACAAAATAATGCACATTATTACAAATTTGTTTTCTTATACCACAACTTTTACCTCATATTTACTGTTAATAAAGCAAATTTTCTGCAATGTGGTAATCCACTACCGATTTAAAAGTAGTACATCTTCTTTCACCCGCCGCTCTGTTCTTAATTGACTCTACCACGGAGTAAATGGGAAGAAAATGAAAAGATAAATGACTCTAATGGCAGGAAATGAAGTGTGAAGAGAAACATTCATCCCAGTATTTTTCTAGGATGCAGTGTGTTGGTAAATTGAAATACAGTACGGATGTGGCTTCCATGCAAGACAAATCCTGATTATCGAAAATGTTGTAATTTACACTTTCAGGAATTTGTACTACAGGATGTGTATTCATTCATTCCTCAGTTCTTGAGAAGAAAAAATAAAGATAAATAAAGAGTGCTCAGAAGACAAACAACAAATGGGTTAAAACAGAGAAATCAAATGGTTAGCTATGTGCTGCCATATCCTGATGAGGGTGACACTTCGACACTACACCAATCTCTAAACTCATATAGTTTAAAATCATCTTCTCTCACACTGGGAGATAAACCCAGTCTGTATCTTTTGAGCAAGCCACGACCTCAGGTGCTGAAAAATGAATTCAACATGGGGGTGCCAAAACCTGTGATTCCTTCAATTCAATTTATTTCATTTCTACACACCAAATCACTACAAAGTTGCCTCAAGGCACTTCATACAAGTAAGGTCTAACCTTACCAACCCCTAGAGTAAACACACAGGCAACGAACGGTGGTAAGGAAAAACTCCCTCTGATGATTTGAGGAAGAAACTTCAAGCAGACCAGACTCATAGGGGTGACCTTCTGCTTGGGCTATGTTACTGACACACTTGACAATACAAATGCTGTATACAGGAAATTTTAGGAGTCTAAGCTGGAGTCCAGGATGGGAGGCTGGCTGGGGAGGTGACGGGAGGGTTTCCCTGTATGTGACAAATGTGCAGGGGGTGGATTTTTACATAACTCATCTATTTTAATCAGTGGTGGTCACAGCTAACCAAAAAATTAGCTTCGATAACAGATACTCAGCTAACTGAAAAGTTATCTTTTATAAAGTTAAACCAATAAACCACCCAAAAATTTGGCGGAAGCTACAGATAACCGATAAATTACAGTATTGTGTCCAGTACACTTGCAACTACTAACAAGCTGATTTTGAGTTTTAACACCACGATCGCTTCTGGGAGCATCAAAGGCAACCACAGACCCAAACAATGAGTCAGCACTTATGTCTTTGACCACCATGCCCCCTGCTGGAAGCTCCTGTTTAGTACTACATAGCTTCCAATAGTGAAACAGTTGAGAGAAGCAACAAAGCTCAACTCTTTACTCAATAACAGTGCTCCCGTCAAGCGGAGGACTTGGAAAATAAAGCAGTGCTGACTTATGGTTTGGTGTATAAATAAAATTAATACTGATAGAATAACTCTATTAATGTCAATTCTGTTGTTTGTACAAAGTTAAAATATAACATATATCCTTTAATGTTGAATAATGTACTAAATCTGAAGTTTTGGAACAAACACAGACAGATAGAAAAGGATTATGGGTAAAATGTGCCTCCGCTAACACTGATTGGTTGACTCATTCATTCTATGTAAACACCAACACGTTAATGTGAGGTGTATCGTGTGTTGGTGTTTACAGATAAATGTGCTTTTTTAAAATATGCCATTTTTTTTAATTTGTAAAAAAAAGGCATTTAAAAAAAAAAAAAAAAAAGCCAAGTTGTAATTAGATAACCGTCTGATATAACCAGTGTCAAAATAAATATACTCAACAAAAATATAAACGCAACACTTTTGGTTTTGCTCCCATTTTGTATGAGATTAACTCAATGATCTAAAACTTTTTCCACATACACAATATCACCATTTCCCTCAAATACTGTGCACAAACCAGTCTAAATCTGTGATAGTGAGCACTTCTCCTTTGCTGAGATAATCCATCCCACCTCACAGGTGTGCCATACCAAGATGCTGATTAGACACCATGATTAGTGCACAGGTGTGCCTTAGACTGTCCACAATAAAAGGCCACTCTGAAAAGGTGCAGTTTTGTTTTATTGGGGGGGGGGGGATACCAGTCAGTATCTGGTGTGACCACCATTTGCCTCATGCAGTGCAACACATCTCCTTCGCATCATCCGTGAAGAGAACACCTCTCCAACGTGCCAAACGCCAGCGAATGTGAGCATTTGCCCACTCAAATCGGTTACGACGACGAACTGGAGTCAGGTCGAGACCCCGATGAGGACGACGAGCATGCAGATGAGCTTCCCTGAGACAGTTTCTGACAGTTTGTGCAGAAATTCTTTGGTTATGCAAACCGATTGTTTCAGCAGCTGTCCGAGTGGCTGGTCTCAGACGATCTTGGAGGTGAACATGCTGGATGTGGAGGTCCTGGGCTGGTGTGGTTACACATGGTCTGCGGTTGGGAGGCTGGTTGGATGTACTGCCAAATTCTCTGAAACGCCTTTGGAGACAGTTTATGGTAGAGAAATGAACATTCAATACACGAGCAACAGTTCTGGTTGACATTCCTGCTGTCAGCATGCCAATTGCACGCTCCTTCAAATCTTGCGACATCTGTGGCATTGTGCTGTGTGATAAAACTGCACCTTTCAGAGTGGCCTTTTATTGTGGGCAGTCTAAGGCACACCTGTGCACTAATCATGGTGTCTAATCAGCATCTTGATATGGCACACCTGTGAGGTGGGATGGATTATCTCAGCAAAGGAGAAGTGCTCACTATCACAGATTTAGACTGGTTTGTGAACAATATTTGAGAGAAATGGTGATATTGTATATGTGGAAAAAGTTTTAGATCTTTGAGTTCATCTCATACAAAATGGGAGCAAAACCAAAAGTGTTGCGTTTATATTTTTGTTGAGTGTAGAACAATGCCGTGATCTACTGGTGCCAGACGTTCAGTACTTAAGCTGGGCTTACACTGTGACAGTTTTGGCCCTTTTTCAGCTGATTTTTCACTCATGCGAGAATTTTTTGGATCACACCGAGTTTCAGGTTAATCCCGTGTCCTGCATCATGTAGTATACATGGAGTAACGAGCTGCGTTTAACCTCTCACGACCACATCCTGATCAGCAATTGTATGGTCGGAAGAAAATCAAAACTGTTTGATATTCTGGTCAGCCATCGTGAGGGTATCCCGCTGCTGAAGCGCTACAAGTGTCCAACCTCTCACACTGTCCATGTGCAAACACCGGAGAGAGCATAACAGTGATCATTTCTTTGGGAGAGCAGCTTCTGTTTCTTTCCCCCTCTTTCCTCAACCCATGTAATGATTACTCAAAAATCCTCAATGGATCTCAATGAAATTTTTGCCAGGGGTGTACCTTGGTCTTGGCCTAACTTAGAAGTCATTAAATTTTGGTAATGATCCGGAACACGATCCGGATCCAGTAATTTTTAAAAGGATTCTTTATCATTGCTGGATAGAGCCAATTTCAACATTTTTGCATCTAACTTCATGAAGACGGGTCACAAAGGCTGAACAAAAATTAAGTTACGACACAACAATAATTTAGCATTTGTTTCTCCTCATTGAATAAACTTATTAGAAAATAAAAAAACTTGTGTAGTTCATGCAGTTTCTCTTTATAAATACATTTGCTGAAGATCTAAGGGTTTAACCACTGAATCTGAAACATAACGGTAGATGCGTGAAACAACGTGGAATAAGTCTCTTTGCCAAAGGGTATTCCATGTGACGTCAGTGACCCTATAGCGTTGGCTTAAGTTTGTGCTCTCCAAGTGCTTCTAGTTGTCAATATTTGCATGATTGCACAAAATGGTGAAAAAAAAAAAAAAAAAAAAACACAGTTACCTCCAGGCTTGCATTTGTGCTTCACCGGGAAGCAACATACTCTCATCAGCAGATGTAGTAAGTGCTGTGACTGCATCGACTATTTGCCATTTAATTATTTAGCTTTTATATTTTAGTTTTAAATTATTTATTTGTTGACTAAATTGTATTTCTTCAAGGTTATTTATTCTGCATGCTGCTGGACCTGGGAAATTAATTTCATTCCCTTGTGTTTTTAACATGGGTGAATCAGACCCGGCGCCACGAGGGGGCATCGCCCCTCACGTCATCAACCTCGCCCCCTCAGATGTTACAGTTATCAAAAAATAAAAATAAAAAAGAAAGAAAAAGAAATACTGGAAAATATACCAAAATATTAGTTATTCAATAATATCACGTATTTAACAAATAAACCAAATTAATTCACTAAAGTAATTAATTTTAAAACAAACGGATATGGCGTGTGTCTGTGTTCAAGCGATTTGATAGGTTGAGGGTTGCGCTTGTCAGTGCGGCAGAGGGCAAGCTCGATTTATTCAAGCAGGGCCTTTCACACTGCAAGCTTCAGCGCAACGCTTTAACGCTTTGTAACGCCAGGCTGGTGCGTTTCCAATGCTTCGTGACGTCAGACGTATCGCTTCGGAAGCGGCAAGGGGGCAGAGATTGCGACATGTCACACTCTGGCTGTTTCCACAACCTGAAAAAAGTTCAGCGAACGCCATCTTGAATTTGAGTCGCCTGAACCACAAAAAACCCTGTCCTGATAACATTAAAGGCAATTACATATTTTGACGAAGTTACAAGTTTAAATGACTATATATATAAAAAAACATCATGAGGTTTATATCACAGAAATCCTACTTTACAATCACACTGCAGTCATTGTTAAATGATTTCCTGTTGCATTTATAATAAACATTTGTATTTATTTAGTGTTTGGTTTTCTGGTTGAAATGAGATATAAATAATCTACCAGACTTAAAAAAATGTACAAATTTCCATGTTATTTTATTTGTCTAAAAATAAATGTCCAAGGTTCCTTATGTTAAACAAGAAATTATCTGATCTGAAATAACAGGTGGTTTTAATTTACAGATGAAAGGTTTCTAAAGAACCATTTATTGATTTATTTAGCTATTTTAGTTACAAGTCTTCTAAACTTTTTTTTAACAGTAATCAGAAATTTTGAGGTAACAAACAACAACAACAACAAAACATTTCCAATGATTTTTCTTCAGAAAACTGCTCTATAAATGAGCAGTCCTGTCACACGTTAATGTTTTGTACAGATCAGTGGTTTCTGCACAAATCGGATTGGTGCAGAAATCACTGATCTGTACAAAATGGATTCCATTTTGTAGAGATCGTGTTTTGGCCCGACGCGTTGTTCCTATTGGACAACGCGAAGGTACGTCACAGCTCAGAGTGTCGAAAGTTGGCGCACCTCATCTCGACAGAACACCGGCTCTGTGTGGTATGCAGGAGATCACTTGACCGAGGGTCTATACGTTCAAATAATAATTAAAAATATATAGTCATCACTCTTTACTCTTGCTCAGTCAGTCTTTTACAAAGGTGTAGCCTAAATACACGAGTTTTCCAGGAGTGCACCCAATTCATTACGCACGCTCAGAGGCACGTCCCCTCCGGTGTGCACTTTTTTTGGAGGGGGGGAGGGGGGACCCCGCCCCCTGTGATAAACTCATCGCCCCCTTAATAGTTTTTTGTCTGGCGCCAGGTCTGGGGTGAATGACAATAAATTGAAATGAATTCAGGAAATAGAAGCATGAAAATTGTTCATCTGTATGTATTTTGCATGCTTAACCCTCCTGTTATGTTCTGGGTCAAATTGACCCATTTTAAAGTTTGAAAATCTAGGAAAAATAGTTTAAAATATTTTTTTTCAGTACGAAACTTCTTCTGCTTGCCTTAATTAGTGTAATCAACATATAATATGAAAATGGTTCATCTCACATATTTGCGCACCCCCCCACATGTTTATATCACATAGATACTGTTTGGGTCAATTTGACCCAGCAGTCAAACTGGAGGTAAAAGGGTGTCAGAAATATCAGACTATTTCTTTCTTTGCAACTGTGAGGCATATTTCACCCCAATCTCTCTCTCTCTCTCTCTCTCTCTCCATCTCTCTCTCTCTCTCTCTCTCTCTCTCACACACACACACACACACACACACACACACACACACACACACACACACACACACACACACACAAACATTCATATTGCGATTGCTTGTTTGTTGTATTGTTGTATTGAGATTTTGTTCATTTCTGGTTCACAGACTGTGCATGTATGTAAAACAAAATTTAAATGTTAGGTTTCAGTGTTATGTAAAACTATTGTGTTTTATATATTGGTCTTTCAAAAGTAATAAAGTGGTGAAACATTAAAAAAGTTTGAACATGTATTTTTTATGAAAAACGAGTGAATTATCCTAATTGAACCATTATCTGTTACAAGTAAGAAGACCATTGCACTAAATATTGATAGAATAGTTAGTAATGGAGTTAGTAATGAAATATTCACACTGTTTGTTAGGATTTTTTGGTTACAGACATCTTTTGGATAATTAAACATGCAAACTGACCCCGGAACACCATTGCTGTTCCTGACAAATGAATATAACAGTAGGGTTAATTATGCCCCTGCTCGCTGTTAAGGCCAGAATATGTGCTAAGTAAACAAATCTATCCATTTCAAATCTTCTGTGGTGACCCTGAGTGTAATAAAGGGAGATCGAAGCCCAAATTTACTTTACTGCATGTTAAAGGAGCATGGTACAGAAGACATTAGTGTGCTTGTTTCCAGAGTGAAAGGTTCCGTTCTCCATGTAATGTGGAGTTTCATCAGGAAGGGCATCTGTTGTGAAAGTTGTGCTAAATCAACATGCAGATCCTTGGTAACCCCACGTGAAAAAGGGAGAACCTGAAAGAACTGATGATGGATTTACTGCATACGAAACAGAATTGTGTGCCTGCATATGGTGCATCCCAAAAGTATTCACAGCACGTCACTTTTTCCACATTTTATGTTACAGCCTTATTCCAAAATGGAGTAAAGACTGTGAACACTTATGTACATGTGATTTCTTGTTTTTTGTTTGTTTGTTTGTTTTTAATTTGCAAAACTTTCTCTTTCTCGCCCATTATCAAAAAAAAACAAACAACTTTTTCACATTGTCATTATGGGGTATTATGTGTAGAATTTTGAAAGAAAAAGAAATTTCATCCATTTTGGAATAAGGCTGTAACTTAAAGAAATGTGGGAAAATTGCAGCGCTGTGAGTGCTTTCTGGATGTACTGTACGTTTGTACGTTCGTCACACTTTCTTATGCTCAGGAACACAAACAGTATTGATCTGATTTTTAACTGGACATCCTAAACGAGTGTATCTCAGAAGAGTTTCAACTTTAGAATAATTTGGTTTCACCAAGACCACTAAGGGCCAACAACTCTACTGTACAAAGTATTGGTTCATTCATTCATTTTTTAAAACCCACTTTTGTGGTGAAATACAGTGGGGAAGTTGTGTGCCACATGGCCGGTAAGGGAGTCAGGAAGGGCAAACAGCAATCCTGAACAGGAGATGGCTAATGAGGCTCTGGTGAAACAAGAAGTCCCCAGTGGAGGTTAAAGCTGAGGCGGTGATGGCTGGTAAAGTGACGGCAGAAGTAGGCTACAGCAGGTCCTCAGACCCCGAATGTCTGGGATTTGCCAGCGATCGGACTAGGCTAAAGATCTGTCGAGGACTGTGTGTTTGTTCACATGCAACAACATTCCCACATTAAACAAACCCACGCACAATCATGTCCAGATCATCTGGATGTACATTTTCTACAATGCACACCCACAAGTCCTTCACCGATTGGCAAAGAGTGGCGGGGGCAGGATTTGGCCATCTTCATCGCTTGCTATGTCAATGATTATCCAACTGCTTGTGTCAAGCCCATTGATGGTGTTTGATTAGAATTTTTTTTTTTAAAAAAAAGGTGTTACCTCCTTAAATCACACTGACATTTCTGTTTTCTTGTCTTTATCTTTTGCTTTGAAATAGTCCAAATGGACAACCAGTACAAAGTCCATTAATCTATAGATTCATGATGGGGTCATGAAAACAGGCTGTTTTTCGTGACAAGGGCGCAATTTCATTTCATGACGGGGCCAGGAAATGTGGAGTGTGGGGAGGACTGGGGGGTAAGGTTAGGTTTAGGGGAGGGGACACACTCACACATGGTTATGGTTAGAGTTAAGGGGGAGACTATAAATTGCAAAATGAAAAAAAAACTTGTCACAAAAATGCGGTGCTTTTCATGATGGGACCATGAAAAAAACAACATGAGACTGGGCTGAAATGGAAAAGACACTATTTTGATTATATGACTTTAATGTTATGAAATTTGTATTAGGTAAACGATTTAGCTGTTTTTTATGCTTAAGCAAAACATTTTTCTAACACAACCCTCTGTACCCTGACTATGTTGGCCCAAGCTCTCAGGAACAACCCTGGTGTTGGGTGGCTCTGTTTTTGTTCTGCTTCAGCTAAAGGTCAGGTCTTATGAGCTTCCAAGCACCACAAAGATAAAGGTTTTTTTTTGTTAAATCCTGTTTGAAGAACACTGCTTGCTGAACCGTAATGTGGCTGGGCCGTAATAAATGAAGGGGAAAAGTTATGGTTCCGCTCAATGAAGTCAAAGGGTAAATGGAGGATAAGAGTGTCTCATCTCAATATGTGGCTCTCCTCAGAACATTGGCAGACAATAAAAACAAAAGCTGATGCATTGAAATTGGAATCTCTGCAGTCATGGATGTACTGTCCCATGCATTCCCATTTTAAAAGCCCATTTAGTTTACCAGGGATGAAATTGCAGCCTTTATTTTTGAAAGGCTCATTTTTTTTTTCATCCAGTAGCTACTTAATTTTGTTCACTCTCTGCCTAGAATTGAAGTTATTTCCACTTTCTCATCACACCCACGAACCAAATTAAATTATCAATTAATTTAGTTGACTAATGGGATCATTTATCAATTTCATCTCATTGTTTCCTGCATTTTTTCCTAAACACACAAACAGTGTGGATGAACTGCAGGAATTGTACCAAATGGGAGAACTAGGATGTGTTTAACTTAGTTTTACAGTGTGCCAAAGTTCCTCTGAGGACCTGAGTAGGAATCTAGTATATGAAGGCCTCATGTTGGAGTGGAAGTTGCCTATTGATTTGCTTGGTGAGTGCCTCATGAAATAAAGCCTCTGGATATTAGGAAATTGATGTCAGTCATCAGCAGCCTGCCTGGAGTGTGGCTTGTCTCTTCTTATTAGCTCTCTTCATGCACTGAGTGTTCACTGACGACTCCATTGATATGCAGCTGAAGAGAAGCGATGCTCTATAACCTTCTTGAGGAGGATTCCCGTGTGTCTGTCGTTTTCTTTTTTCTTTTTTTTTTACTTAATACCCCATTTACTGTGTGGTTGTAAGACTGGATGCAAACCAGTGATCTGGCATCACAACTGGATGTGTCTACTACTAAATCTCTTTGGAGGATCTTTAGGTACCAATGGAAAGGCATTGTGTAAGACTAATGAAGCGGACGGTTGGACCAGATGGGTATTCGCCATCTAGGACCCAAGGTGACTGTAATGCGGTGGATGCCTGGGCGGTTGACTTCCAGGACCAAAGGTGGTTCCTCAGTGTGGTGGATGTGGTGATGCATGACATCAACACATGCTTCCAGACTTCATCACGTTTTGTGTAAGATGCCACAGCTATGGCACTCTTTGCATCAATGATCCCATTGGCTCTCATATGTGGAGTAGGGTAGGTCTTGATGATTAGGAGGCTGGAAAACAGCTTTGGAACACCAGCAGTTACAAACATATTTCTCCATGTAGAACTGGAGTTGTGTCATCAAGGGCTTCCAGCATAATACTTTTGCAACTCCCAATACATCTCAGTGTTGGATCTGCTGTGGTGGTGCTGAAAGACTGGGGCCAACTGACACGTATATACTGTAATAAGTGTCTCTGATTACATTGAGGGCATGACTTTAGTTCAGTCTTAATATAACTTCATACTGTTGTGGGCATAGGTTTACATACACTTTATTTTCTCTTATCATAGGAATATTGGTAGCAGTAGTGGTAGTAGTAGTAGTACTAGTAGTAGCAATCCATTTCTTCAAACAATGTGTAAAGCTTGTTAGAATGTTTACTTAATTTTCATATGAAATTACTGTAAAATGATAGTTAAAACATAGATTTATTTAACTTTATATTTTTTCACATTTTCAGGAGGTCATCAGCTTTAACATACCCACCTGAATGCCTCTTGAAACAGCATGGACGATTACAAAAGATTACATAAATTGATGGAATTTTTTGTAAAATCGTGATTTTGGTTTCAGTGTGGAAGGTTCCCGGTGTTGCCATCCAAACTGTCTTCCCTGCATGCGTCATTTCAGAGCGTCAGCAGCGATTCACTGATTACCACCTTGTTTCTTCTTAAAACTACACTCCAGTCGTCATCTACTGTATCTCAGCAACACATATCTCAAGCTTTTGCACAACAATCATTTCCACATAAATTTAGCATTATTTCATGATAAAGACAGAGGAGGACCGATCAGAGTGCCGCAGCAGCACGACTGAGTCTGACTCTCTGAGTCTGACTCTCTGCACCCAAAGCGAATACTGTAATTATTAACCATCAGATGACAAAGTAAAACCTCTTCAATCATTCTAAAGTCAGTTTTAAGCAGAAACAAGGCTGTTTTAAACAGAAATGAGGCGGTAATCAGTGAATCGCTGCTGACGCTCTGAAATGACGTATGCGCAGCATCACGTCAGACTCAAACGTGCTGCTGTCTAACTCTGATTGCTCCCCCATCTTTTATTAGGAAATAATGCTGAATTTATGTGGAAATTATTGTTGTACAAAAGCTTCAGATATCTGTTGCTGAGATAGATGATGACTGGAGCGCAGTTTTAAGCAGAAATGTGATAATCAGTGAATCACTGCTGACGCTCTGAAATGATGCATACGCAGTGAAGGTGGAGGGGGGGAGCGATTTTCAGGGGGGACCATTCGGTCGACACCGGTTCAAACCCCACCCCTGCCACATTTCTCCATGTAATGTGGAGTTGCGTCAGGAAGGGCAACCGGCGTAAAACTTGTTCCAGATCAACATGCAGATCCACATTGGATCTGCTGTGGCGACCCCGAGCGAAAACCAAGGGAGCAGCTGAAGGCACTTACTTTTTATTTGTAAAATCGTAAATGTGTGTTTTATATTGGTTAATCCAACTGTTTTAGCATTCACATTCTCACTCACAACTCATCACATTTTTAGGCTTGGTCAGTGCTCTTTTCCATCATGATGGGATGAGTTAAGTACCCACGTTGCTTCATTTTGTTAAAGGTGGGGATACGCATTTCTCTCTAACAGCGCACAGAACTACTTGCTTCATTTCCTCTTCATCGGGGACCATTCATTTATGGTTTGGTTATGGTTAGTGTTTCATCTGTATGTTGATGCCTTTGTTCCAGCGGCGTGGTACCCACCCGATTCCCACCCGATTCATCACACATTGACATTCGGTCAAAATGACCTATTTGCGTTAAAATGTGATGACTTTTGTGCGAGACTGGGTTTGGGTTGTTTTAGCATCTTTAAATGTTATGTGTCTGATCACATGCAATCTGTCCATGCAGATCTGGTTCCTCACCAGTAATGCTGATTGGTTGATTTAATGTTTGACTCACAGCCTGCCCTTGAGTAATGAAGATGATAAAGACAGGAGAAGAGGGAGGCCAAAGAGGAGGTTTATGAATGTCCCAAGGGAGGAAATGCAGGTGGTTTGTGTCACAGTGGAAGATGCAGAGGACAGGGTGAGACTGAAATGAATCATCTGTTGTGGCAACACCAAATGGGAGCAGCCAAAAGAAGAAGAAGATAAATCTTTCTCTAACTGTAGTTAGTTGTCTAAATTTGGGTGCAGATACTTGACCTCATTTGTATCAGCAGTGTTAGTGTTACATCAGCTTTACTAGACGTTAATGTGCATAAAGCCATGATCACATCCGTTGGGAACATTTTCCACAATCTTAATTCTTCATTGTGCTCTACAGTCAAGACATTTAGCTTCCTGTAAGATCTTAATGTATCCTGCATGTGCAAAGAGATGAAACATCCCATAGGATAATAAATTGTATTCTATTGTATTTGTGTCACTGCTCAGGACACACTAACAAATCCCAAATTGCCACGGTAACTACTGGGTAATTACAAGTTTAAATTTATTAATTAACCCTAATTGACCATCAGCACCTTTTTAAAATGTAACACAGTCACTCATGACCTCTTGGGTGTAAAATGTGACATCTACTTTTAGCTTAGCACAAATGCTCTAAATTAACTTCACAACTGAGTTTACAGAAAATAAGTCTCTTCAGCTTCTCCCTTGTTTTCACTCAGGTTCACCACAGCAGATCTGCATGTTGTTGTTTTATGCTTGATGCATCCAGAATGGGCAAGGGTGGGTTTAAACCAGGAACCTTCCACACTGGAAACAAGCACACTGTGCACTTGGCCACCACCCTTGCCCCAACAGTGTAGCATAAAAGAGTATAAGTACCAGCTCAGCTTTTCTGCTATGCCAGTATTCAGCATAAAAAAATCAGTGAGAACACTAAAACTGATTTTATAGGGAAATAAACCATGCTGCGTCATCTCAAACAGATTTTTGATCTTCTTGTATTGTCTTGCTACTGGCGTCAAATTATTAAAGCATAATACTACAAAACCAGTTTTGTTTTGCATTATATCACCATGAGGTGTTGAAAGGTTCAACTGTGACTCATTACATTCTCTTTTGCTGACTTCTGATTGAAATGCAGCAAGAGCTAAATTCATTGAGGTCAAGAAGAAATACTAATATTACTGTTTATTTTCAGGGAAAAAAATCAAATTGCATAAATAAAAACTTGTTGGTCTCTGAGTGATTGAAATACAAAATTTTCTCTTTCTACCATCAGTGTTGGTTGGTGAGTTGCACCAAAATGTGATTTCATTGGGGTCAAAGGTCTAAACCTGGACTTGGTGTTGTGGAAACCAGCAGCTTTATTGCCCCCATGTGGGCCAAGGAAAGTTTTGCTGATGTTGACTTTGTCCATGATGTTGTGGAATCAATGATTGTAGCACTTGAGAAGCTGAGTGAGGATTTAGATTGTCTGGGTTTGCAATAGTCCTGGATCAAGATGAAGATCCAAGCTCTCAATGACATCTTGGACTATCTGTATAGTCGTAGGTATCTGTATGTGCTATACAGTGAAAGCATTGCACTTGCAGAGACAGTCACTTATCTCAATCTTTGGGATAAGTAGATGCTTGGTAAGGGCTAATGGAGTAATTAGGTCACTGGACAGAGGTTTTTGGTGATACTGGTACTGTTGTGGGAGAATGAGGGTCCATGTCTTTAGGATCCTGGTAGTTCCTGTCTTACTATATGGTTGTGAGTCTTTGACACTAACCTTTGATCTAAGGCAACTACTGGATGTTTGTGGTTCTGCATCTCTTTGGAAGATCCTTGGATACCACTAAAAGGGCTTTGTGTCCTACAAACTGTGATTTATGGAGATTAAGATGAGGGGTTGCATTGTGTGGCAGCCCAGTCTCACGTTTTTTAGTTTTTTTTTCGTGCTCCTGTGACAAAATGGGTCAAATTTTCGTGACAGGGTTTTTTTTTAACTCACTATTACTAACCCTACTCCTACCCCTGACCCTAACCTTAACCATAACCTAATCTTACACCTTCCCCCCACCCTAACCATAACCCCCCCCCCCCCCCCCCGCTTTACTTTTAATTTCATACAGCCATCACGGAATGAATTAGAATTAATTTGTGCTGCCGTGACGAAAATGAGGCACTTTTCGTCACAATATCACAAACCAATAGATTAATGTATATTTTGTGCTGCTGAATCATGACTTGCTGTGAGAGCAGGTTGTATGTGGCCATGTTTTGTGGTTTTCTGGGCATGATCCAGTATGCAAGTGCAGAAATGCATCGCACCAGCACATGCTCCCAGACTTGACTTGACTTGAATTGCGACCATTGTAACCAGCATAAACAATATTCAACCATTACATAGATCTCAGAGAACACGGAGGCTAAAGAACAGATCTTTCATACAATTTTTAGATACCAGTTTCCATTGGAAACATATCTTAGTAATAGTTTGGCCAAAAAACTGAGGCTGTACAACCAGTGTTTCCTGATATACAGTAGTGTTCAGAATAATAGTAGTGGTATGTGACTAAAAAGATTAATCCAGGTTTTGAGTATATTTCTTATTGTTACATGGGAAACAAGGTACCAGTAGATTCAATAGATTCTCACAAATCCAACAAGACCAAGCATTCATGATATGCACACTCTTAAGGCTATGAATTTGGGCTATTAGTAAAAAAAAGTAGAAAAGGGGGTGTTCACAATAATAGTAGTGTGGCATTCAGTCAGTGAGTTCGTCAATTTTGTGTAACAAACAGCTGTGAATCAGGTGTCCCCTATTTAAGGATGAAGCCAGCACCTGTTGAACATGGTTTTCTCTTTGAAAGCCTGTGGAAAATGGGACGTTCAAGACACTGTTCAGAAGAACAGCGTAGTTTGATTAAAAAGTTGATTGGAGAGGGGAAAACGTATACGCAGGTGCAAAAAATTATAGGCTGTTCATCTACAATGATCTCCAATGCTTTAAAATGGACAAAAAAAACCAGAGACGTGTGGAATAAAACAGAAAACAACCATCAAAATGGATAGATGAATAACCAGAATGGCAAAGGCTCACCCATTGATCAGCTCCAGGATGATCAAAGACAGTCTGGAATTACCTGTAAGTGCTGTGACAGTTAGAAGACGCCTGTGTGAAGCTAATTTATTTGCAAGAATCCCCCGCAAAGTCCCTCTGTTAAATAAAAGATGTGCAGAAGAGGTTACAATTTGCCAAAGAACACATCAACTGGCCTAAAGAGAAATGCAGGAATATTTTGTGGACTGATGAGAGTAAAATTGTTCTTTTTGGGTCCAAGGGCCACAGACAGTTTGTGAGATGACCCCAAAACTCTAAATTCAAGCCACAGTTCACAGTGAAGACAGTGAAGCATGGTGGTGCAAGCATCATGATATGGGCATGTTTCTCCTACTATGGTGTTGGGCCTATATATTGCATACCAGGTATCATGGATCAGTTTGGATATGTCAAAATACTTGAAGAGGTCATGTTGCCTTATGCTGAAGAGGATATGTCCTTGAAATGGGTGTTTCAATAAGACAATGACCCCAAGCACCGTAGTACATGAGCAAAATCTTGGTTCCAAACCAACAAAATTAATGCCTCGCAGATGTGAAGAAATCATGAAAACTGTGGTTATACAACTAAATACTAGTTTAGTGATTCACAGGTTTGCTAAAAAAGCAGTTTGAACATAATAGTTTTGAGTTTGTAGCGTCAACAGCAGATGCTACTATTATTGTGAACACCCCCTTTTCTACTTTTTTTTTACTAATAGCCCAATTTCATAGCCTTAAGAGTGTGCATATCATGAATGCTTGGTCTTGTTGGATTTGTGAGAATCTTCCGAATCTACTGGTACCTTGTTTCCCATGTAGCAATAAGAAATATACTCAAAACCTGGATTAATGTTTTTAGTCACATAGCACTACTATTATTCTGAACACTACTGTATGACCTAAAAGCTATGAGCTTCAAAGTCACAGAGCTTTCTCATATTGTGCCCCTGTGGAATGACCTCCCTGCGTCAATAAAACAGTCAGATTCTGTAGAGACTTTCAAGTCCAGACTTAAGACACACTTATTTTCCCTTTTGTATGGCTAGCATACTGGCATAGTATGTTACTATGCTTTTTACTCTTTTAAATTCATTTTATTAGGAAAGGGAGTGGGCCGTGGCCTCAAATTTATCTAAAGTATGGGTCTTTTAGTGAAGCTTAGCGCTAGTGGCTGGCGATCACCTTAGTATTTCATTTGTTCTTGTTGTTGCTTAATGCTGACAAATTACACTGTATTTGTTGTCTTTCTGATGCCTGATTCTGTTTTTTTTCTCTCTGTTTGAGGTGTGACTCCATCCAGAGATGGGTGTGGTATCTGTTTCTGAAACCCTCTTGTCCTGTGCACCGGCAACATTTCCTGTATATTCATTTTGTGAATTGTTCTGTAATTTATGTCTGTAGCATGGCCCAAGCAGAGGGTCACCCCTTTAAGTCTGGTCTGCTTGAGGTCTCTTCCTCAGAGACAGTTTTTCCTTACCACTGTCGCCTGTGTACTTGCTCTGGGGGTTAGTAAGTTAGTAGACCTTAGTTGTGTGAAGTGCCTTGAGGCAACTTTGTTATGATTTGGCGCTATATAAATGAAATAAATTAAAGTGCTACATTCAATTTGCTGTTGGGTCATTTGTTGTTGTTGTGGGGTTGGTGAGTTCAAACCCTTAAATTTGTATAACAAATGCAAACTTTGGTCATGTGTAGCACATTGATTGGCTTCACTGAAAGAGCTGATGTATGTATGGTTATGAAGCCCAACCTGTTATGTGTCGATGCGGATTGAGGAGCGAACCTGCGTCAGACAGGACCCAGCGCTAAAAATAACCAGAAAGCGGTTCCAAACAAAAACTATTTATTATACACCTGTGTTTTAAAAGTGTAAAAACATAAAAAACAACGTCCCTCTGGTGGAGTGATCCGTGGCTCGCTCTCCAGCGCCCGCAAGGATTAAAGCCGGCGCTCCTGGACTTCCTACCACCGCCAAACACCCCCCAGGTGGACACGACAAACTGATTCTCTGTGAAGCAAAGAGACGGTGAGGTAAAACAGATACAACTATATCTTCCAATAAACACACGCTGCCAGCAACACACTCAGGTCAGTGTCCTTTTTTTTACTTTATGCAAATGAGCAGCCTCTCACAACAAGTGGAGGATCACTTATCCTTCACGCCACAGCAGTGAGAAGCAAACTACGCAATTCTCTTTACAATTCCAGTACACTGTGTAACAAAACACCAAGTTACTATCAACAAGTACTGAAACACTTAATTACCTTTCGTGTGTGCTGACAGCATGTGTCCTCACCCCTCCCTGCTTCACGGGCTCGATGTGTCAAACCCAGGCGCGGTCCTCAGTGTCTCACAAACGAACGTCACAAGGTCGAGTTCCCGGCAGTTCTGCTTGAATCACACATGACTTAAATGCAGAACGCCATCCAATTATCTGCTTCAGCTGCAAGTCGTCCAGGTTGCACGTGAGCACCAAGCACAGGTGCTTTCCATGATGTTGATGAGGGTGAAGACTCTTCAGCCAGCACCTTCTTCACAGACAAATCAGCCCTCATGCCACCTGGAGAGCAAAGAAAAGAAAAGAACACCAAAACATCCAGCCACGCCCCCCCCAACACACAACAGTACCCCCCCATCAACGGGAAGCCTCCCGGCGACCGAACAGACCAGGCCCGAGAACAGCCCCTCCCTCCGGGGTCCACGTCAGGAAGCAGACGGCAAGACAGGCACCGCAGCTGGAAGGCCGGCTGGAATCAACAAAAGCCCCAAAACATTCCCCAGAACAAGTCCACTCACACAAAAAAAACATAAAACCCACCCAAAACCTCCCCAGGGGACCGTCCCATCAAACCCCGGGAGGAAAAGAAAAACTCCAAAACACAAAAACCCAACACAGTCCCACAACACAGTACAAACGTAGATGCATAAAAGAAAAATAACAAACAACCCCCCCAGAATGACCTGCAGAGCCCAACCCCCCCTCAGAAGGCCTTCATTGCCAGTTCCAGGAGGAACAGCCAAAACCGTGATCCCACAAAGGTCCCCAGGTATACATGGAGTGAAACGGTGCCCCCCAGGGGACCGTATCATCAACCCCAGGAGGCACCCTCCCCACAACCCCGGAACCCCAGATCCGGTCACACTTGGCCGGTCGGTCCCAAGCCAATTCCCCCCCCAGAGGACCGTCCCATCAACCCTGGAGGCGGAACCCGGAGGGAAACAAAATAAAACCAAAAACCAACCCCCGGAGGACAACCAAAAACAACCCCGGGGGGATATAAAACGACCATAAACCCTGTTGCCCTCCCCGGCACCCCGAAAGACCCCAGGTCCCTCCCAGAGCCCTTTGGCGGCTCTATTTTGGCAAACGGCTCAAAATAGTAAGCCGGAGAAGGGAACAGGTAAAAACTAACCCAGCTCCAACCCCAAAGCGCAGCGGAGAACCGGAAATACGTCCGGCGCCCCAACTCGACCATACCCCAGCCACTCGGGAGGGGTGGAACTACCGAAATGGCAAACAGCAACAGATCGGCCCACCCCTCCGACTGAGGCATGTCTCCGCTGCACCACACCCCGGCAACACCCATGACAATCGGTCCAAAGGCTCACCGAGGTTGGAGTGGAACCGGGCCCTAACCAAACCAAAAAGAACGCCTCTAACACCCCCCCCCCTAGGTGCAGAGGTCTTCTGAGAATGCTCAGCGTGACCAACCTGCACCACCCCACAACCCACAAGACAAGCGGTCTAAGGGCAAGTGAGGTTGGGGTTAGGAATGTAGAGAAATAAAAACAACAAAACAAAACGACCCAACAACCCAAACAGAAAATACCTAAAAACACATACACAATTGACAGGTAAGTGAGCCCAGGCGGGCTTCTAACCGCCTATCACTCCACCAGATACGCCCCTACCTCCCCAAATAAGTATAACCCCTGATTAAAGAAAACAAACATTTACGTGTGGTAAAAATTTTTTTTTTTTTTTATGTGGGTTCTTTTGCCTGTCCCAGAACACTTGGAGTTACGTCACCGTTATTTCTCTTGACGCTTACGTGTGGGGGCAATACAGGAATCTCGACTCGTCTAAATCGTTTGGCTCATCACGGACCGCCAGCTCGTCTTTTAATGACTCATTTAACCCGTCCACAAATACGCCTTGTAAAACTGCGGCATTCCAACCTGTGGGTGACGGAGTTATCGGCACCGATATCGATAGTGCCGCAGCTGGAGCAGCAGGAAGCAGAACAGCTTGCGCTGCAACCTCCATAACACGGGCATCTGTTTGTTTAATTTGGTTCGCGAGATGCTGTAATTGCTCCCGTATGTTCTCCAAGTGTTCCTGAACTTTTTCGACAAAAGGAACCGCTTCTGCCGCTGGGTCCATTATGGAATGGCCGGGAACTACTGTTATGTGTCGACGCGGATTGAGGAGCGAACCTGCGTCAGACAGGACCCAGCGCTAAAAATAACCAGAAAGCGGTTCCAAACAAAAACTATTTATTATACACCTGTGCTTTAAAAGTGTAAAAACATAAAAAACAACGTCCCTCTGGTGGAGTGATCCGTGGCTCGCTCTCCAGCGCCCGCAAGGATTAAAGCCGGCGCTCCTGGACTTCCTACCACCGCCAAACACCCCCCAGGTGGACACGACAAACTGATTCTCTGTGAAGCAAAGAGACGGTGAGGTAAAACAGATACAACTATATCTTCCAATAAACACACGCTGCCAGCAACACACTCAGGTCAGTGTCCTTTTTTTTACTTTATGCAAATGAGCAGCCTCTCACAACAAGTGGAGGATCACTTATCCTTCACACCACAGCAGTGAGAAGCAAACTACGCAATTCTCTTTACAATTCCAGTACACTGTGTAACAAAACACCAAGTTACTATCAACAAGTACTGAAACACGTAATTAACTTTCGTGTGTGCTGACAGCATGTGTCCTCACCCCTCCCTGCTTCACGGGCTCGATGTGTCAAACCCAGGCGCGGTCCTCAGCGTCTCACAAACGAACGTCACAAGGTCGAGTTCCTGGCAGTTCTGCTTGAATCACACATGACTTAAATGCAGAACGCCATCCAATTATCTGCTTCAGCTGCAAGTTGTCCAGGTTGCACGTGAGCACCAAGCACAGGTGCTTTCCATGATGTTGATGAGGGTGAAGACTCTTCAGCCAGCACCTTCTTCACAGACAAATCAGCCCTCATGCCACCTGGAGAGCAAAGAAAAGAAAAGAACACCAAAACATCCAGCCACGCCCCCCCCAACACACAACAGTACCCCCCCATCAACGGGAAGCCTCCCGGCGACCGAACAGACCAGGCCCGAGAACAGCCCCTCCCTCCGGGGTCCACGTCAGGAAGCAGACGGCAAGACAGGCACCGCAGCTGGAAGGCCGGCTGGAATCAACAAAAGCCCCAAAACATTCCCCAGAACAAGTCCACTCACACAAAAAAAACATAAAACCCACCCAAAACCTCCCCAGGGGACCGTCCCATCAAACCCCGGGAGGAAAAGAAAAACTCCAAAACACAAAAACCCAACACAGTCCCACAACACAGTACAAACGTAGATGCATAAAAGAAAAATAACAAACAACCCCCCCAGAATGACCTGCAGAGCCCAACCCCCCCTCAGAAGGCCTTCATTGCCAGTTCCAGGAGGAACAGCCAAAACCGTGATCCCACAAAGGTCCCCAGGTATACATGGAGTGAAACGGTGCCCCCCAGGGGACCGTATCATCAACCCCAGGAGGCACCCTCCCCACAACCCCGGAACCCCAGATCCGGTCACACTTGGCCGGTCGGTCCCAAGCCAATTCCCCCCCCAGAGGACCGTCCCATCAACCCTGGAGGCGGAACCCGGAGGGAAACAAAATAAAACCAAAAACCAACCCCCGGAGGACAACCAAAAACAACCCCGGGGGGATATAAAACGACCATAAACCCTGTTGCCCTCCCCGGCACCCCGAAAGACCCCAGGTCCCTCCCAGAGCCCTTTGGCGGCTCTATTTTGGCAAACGGCTCAAAATAGTAAGCCGGAGAAGGGAACAGGTAAAAACTAACCCAGCTCCAACCCCAAAGCGCAGCGGAGAACCGGAAATACGTCCGGCGCCCCAACTCGACCATACCCCAGCCACTCGGGAGGGGTGGAACTACCGAAATGGCAAACAGCAACAGATCGGCCCACCCCTCCGACTGAGGCATGTCTCCGCTGCACCACACCCCGGCAACACCCATGACAATCGGTCCAAAGGCTCACCGAGGTTGGAGTGGAACCGGGCCCTAACCAAACCAAAAAGAACGCCTCTAACACCCCCCCCCCTAGGTGCAGAGGTCTTCTGAGAATGCTCAGCGTGACCAACCTGCACCACCCCACAACCCACAAGACAAGCGGTCTAAGGGCAAGTGAGGTTGGGGTTAGGAATGTAGAGAAATAAAAACAACAAAACAAAACGACCCAACAACCCAAACAGAAAATACCTAAAAACACATACACAATTGACAGGTAAGTGAGCCCAGGCGGGCTTCTAACCGCCTATCACTCCACCAGATACGCCCCTACCTCCCCAAATAAGTATAACCCCTGATTAAAGAAAACAAACATTTACGTGTGGTAAAATTTTTTTTTTTTTTTTTTTTTTTTTTATGTGGGTTCTTTTGCCTGTCCCAGAACACTTGGAGTTACGTCACCGTTATTTCTCTTGACGCTTACGTGTGGGGGCAATACAGGAATCTCGACTCGTCTAAATCGTTTGGCTCATCACGGACCGCCAGCTCGTCTTTTAATGACTCATTTAACCCGTCCACAAATACGCCTTGTAAAACTGCGGCATTCCAACCTGTGGGTGACGGAGTTATCGGCACCGATATCGATAGTGCCGCAGCTGGAGCAGCAGGAAGCAGAACAGCTTGCGCTGCAACCTCCATAACACGGGCATCTGTTTGTTTAATTTGGTTCGCGAGATGCTGTAATTGCTCCCGTATGTTCTCCAAGTGTTCCTGAACTTTTTCGACAAAAGGAACCGCTTCTGCCGCTGGGTCCATTATGGAATGGCCGGGAACTACTGTTATGTGTCGACGCGGATTGAGGAGCGAACCTGCGTCAGACAGGACCCAGCGCTAAAAATAACCAGAAAGCGGTTCCAAACAAAAACTATTTATTATACACCTGTGTTTTAAAAGTGTAAAAACATAAAAAACAACGTCCCTCTGGTGGAGTGATCCGTGGCTCGCTCTCCAGCGCCCGCAAGGATTAAAGCCGGCGCTCCTGGACTTCCTACCACCGCCAAACACCCCCCAGGTGGACACGACAAACTGATTCTCTGTGAAGCAAAGAGACGGTGAGGTAAAACAGATACAACTATATCTTCCAATAAACACACGCTGCCAGCAACACACTCAGGTCAGTGTCCTTTTTTTTACTTTATGCAAATGAGCAGCCTCTCACAACAAGTGGAGGATCACTTATCCTTCACACCACAGCAGTGAGAAGCAAACTACGCAATTCTCTTTACAATTCCAGTACACTGTGTAACAAAACACCAAGTTACTATCAACAAGTACTGAAACACGTAATTACCTTTCGTGTGTGCTGACAGCATGTGTCCTCACCCCTCCCTGCTTCACGGGCTCGATGTGTCAAACCCAGGCGCGGTCCTCAGCGTCTCACAAACGAACGTCACAAGGTCGAGTTCCCGGCAGTTCTGCTTGAATCACACATGACTTAAATGCAGAACGCCATCCAATTATCTGCTTCAGCTGCAAGTTGTCCAGGTTGCACGTGAGCACCAAGCACAGGTGCTTTCCATGATGTTGATGAGGGTGAAGACTCTTCAGCCAGCACCTTCTTCACAGACAAATCAGCCCTCATGCCACCTGGAGAGCAAAGAAAAGAAAAGAACACCAAAACATCCAGCCACGCCCCCCCCCCCCCCCCAACACACAACACAACCTGTGAAGGTGACATAACACTTAAAGCTCACTTTCTTCTTAGAGGATGGTGGTTACAGCATCATATCATAGGACAGACCACCATTACCACCTGGATGGCAGCAGGGTACAATTTCCGCTTTGCAGATGAGCATCACCTGCCTGTCTTACTCAAGATCAACTGCAAAATTTAGCATTCACATGTTGAGAAATTTACCAATGAATGCAAATTGTTGGCACACTTCAAACAACATGGTAATTGGTCATTTCTTACCTTGTACTTATTTATTTACATTTATTTGATATTGAACAAAAGACATTTAAAATTCAGTTTGCAGCACCGTTTTCTCAAACTTTATGTGTAAACATCCAATTAGGGTTTCAAGATGAGAACAGTGTGGTAGCCGTACTAGCTGCTCACTAATTACCACAGAGAGGTTTTCAACCTGTACACATTGATCCTATATTGATCTGTGTATGAGAAACTCCAGTTTAACCCAGTTTCCCCGCTCTCGCTCCTTCTTGCATTCACTCAATATTCTGACTGAAAGGTGGAGACTGGATGGTCAGACACTGACGCTGACTGATAACGACAGCAAGGTAGACAAAGATATGAAAGAGACAGATTACAGTTTTTTTAATTACCCTTCAACCCTCCATGAAGACCTCCTCTTACACTTTATTTTTTTCTGGTAGCAAGATGTCAAACGTGCTTAGTTTGCCTTTAAAATGTGGCTTTGGCTACTCTTGTTGCGACAGAATAAGGCTACAAGGAAATGTGTCTCTTCCATCTCCGGACATCAAAAGGTCTTTGAATTGCCTCGGAATGTGGAGCTGTCACACCTGCCAATAAAATGGAAAACCATGCAACAATTCTGCAAGCCTAGAAGAGGCTTTCTAGCAAAATTGTATACTCTTTCTCTTGCATAGCATGATCAAACTTTTATAATGTTCTGGATGGCAAAAGCAGTCTGCGTCAGCAGATGTTACAGTGGGCTACAAGTTACTTCCAAGTTATACGAGCAAAGCCGAGCTTCTCCTGCCACAGAGTTTGTTTTCACCTTTATTTCAACACATTTCTCATTTTAATAGCGTTGCTTGCTATGGGAGTTTTCCTACAAAGAATATAGAATCAGTAAAGTTTTGGTTGAATGTTTAACTGGTGTCGTAGTTCTGATATGCAGGGATGCTGCATTGCTGCATAGCCAGCTCTGAAAATTCAGAAATGCAGAGGTTTGGGACACGTGGCATATAATAATAACTAGAAGCACTCGGAGAGTGCAAACCTCCGCCAAGGCCATAGGGTCACTGACGTCACATGGAATACCCTTTGGCAAAGAGACTTATTCCACATCGTTTCACGCATCTACCATCATGTTTCAGATTCAGTGGTTAACCCTCTGGGATCTGAGGGCATTTTTTGGACAGTTCACTTGCCTGGCATAAATGTTTTATTATTGCTGTTAACAGCTCTCCCTGCATCACACAATCAAGTTTTATGTCTCTTTTTTCAGGACAACCTGTACTTTCAAAATATATATGCTATAGTTGTGTTTTATAAGTATAATACAGGTTTACGATCAGAAATAAGAAAGGAAAAAGTAAAGCAGAAATAATGTTCCACACACATTTATTCAAAACACACAGCAAGCTATAATAAATAACTTTTGACACTTTATAAAGGTAATTGGGGCTCTTGTTTGAAAGACTGTACAACAAAAAGGTTCAAACAATAAACACAAATGCATATTTTGAACAATATATACAAAATGGTCTATGTGTTTTGTTTGTCTTCATCTCAAAGCAATTTCTGTCTGCTATTACACAAAGGTCACATCACAAACTTCTACTATGAAGTTGACTGTGTGTTTGTTCTGTCCTGCTCTGAAAGCAACATTCACACTTCGAGGCTCATTCAGTTTGAGGAGCGGCCCCTCCCCCCTTGCTCTGTTAATATGGTAAACAGTGCTTTACGCCGGAGCAAGAGAGCTTGCCACAGTCTTATCGAGTAACATTCATAGGAAAACTAGTCGAGCAATCCTGATACTCACACATTGTTTGAGCACGTGAGATTGTATGAGAGGCTCTCCGTCTGCTCACTGTCACTTTCGCTGTGCATAATGGCGCAGGGTACATTGGAGCAGCCAGAGGGCTATTCAAATGGGCCAACTAGTAACACATCACTCCTAAAAACAATCTTTGGTGTGTCACGTGAGGTGACTCTGCCCTACGATTGGATTTTGGAAAACCATGTGACGCTGAACCAATTAGGATTGGACACTCACATTGCTCACATCATCACACAGCCTCTATGAGGAGTACAAAGATGGTGGACGGTGGCTCGAAAGTCCTCAGAGTTAACTTTTCAGCAAAAAAAAAAAAAAAAAGTTTCTATCTCATATCATTAAAAGTTATTTAGAATTTAGTAAAGCTTGGTCTCAGCCGTCGTGATATGACGGCATCGGCCCCAGAGGGTTAAACCCGTAGATCTTCAGCAACTGTATTTATAAAGAGAAACTACATGAACTACACAAGTTTTTTTCATTTTCTAATAGCAAGTTTATTCAATGAGGAGAAAAAATGCTAAATTATTGTTGTGTCATAACTTAAATTTTGTTCAGCCTGTGTGACCTGTCTTCATGAAGTTAGATGCAAAAATGTTAAAATTGGCCCTATCCTGCAATGATAAAGAATCCTTAAAAAAATTACTGGATCCGGATCGTGTTCCAGATCATTACCAAAATTTTATGACTTCTAAGTTAGGCCAAGATACACACCTGGTAGAAATTTCATTGAAATCCGTTGAGGATTTTTTGAGTAATCCTGCTAACAATCCAACCAACAAATAAACGGACGCGACCAAAAACATAACCTCCTTGGCGGAAGTAATAACAATAATAATAATAATAATAATTAATGTAGCACTTTAGCATCACGCAAATAAACAAAGTGCTTCACAAAATAAAATACAGTAAAAACAATATAACACCAATGATAAAAAGGATAATAACTAAAATTAATAACATAAATAAAATGACAAATAAGAGTACATGAAGCAACTAAAACACCAATAAAAAGCTACCATCTACACCACTAAACTGTCTGTCTGTCTGTCTGTCTGTTATGGACTATAGTCCACCTATCAGTAGGCTTCCACAGACATGTCACATCTAAGGACCCCTTCACACAGTGCGAATTTGGTTGATTTGCACAGAAAGTGTGCATGAAGCAGGAATCGTGTGCAAAGTGTACATCTGTTGCTACAACTATTTCGCACACCAGTGGCTGGAACACAGAATGTGCGCTGTGGGAGCCCATCGAACCCTTTTGTGGCAGATGTCGACCAAATTCCAACTGACACACATGCACATCTAACACCACTCACATGGCACTTAGAAAATGTGTGGCCATTCATACTGTCATCACGAAAACAGTCTGCAGACGATCACTGTCATAGTGTACATATGGCGTGCCAGAGTGTCAGCCCCCACCACAACACGTGTGTGTGTTTTACACACTTCTCTGCTCCCCCCCACAACACATCTGTGCATGTGGTCCCCCCCCCCACACACACACACACAGGTGAGGCATCTGTCATTTGATCACAGAGTGACATCTTAGTCTGTGTGCTGACAGGACAGGGGGGGCGTGGCTGGCTGCCCACAGCTGTTGGGACATGGGTGGGTGTTTTGATGGACACACGCGTGTGCTTGTGTGGAAATAGATAAAAACATATATCACTTTTGCGATGGGAGGAGAAAAGGGCTGTCAGTCCATTTGGACATGCAGCAGGCAAACTGAATGTCACGTCTGACAGAACACGCATGTAGGGCCATGAGGGCTGTGAGCAGCGTGATGCACAACTAGGACAAACCGATAGTGTGACAAACACGCCACTTTCAGCCACGTATCAGCAGAAAAACGCTATACCAAACAATGTCTAGTACGGCACAGCACTTTTTTTTTTAGAAAATATGTTTATTTGCTTGTTGATTTTACCTATTTCATGCTCCTATTCCAAGACAGTGATTGTAGTGCAGTGGCAAAGTTTCCATCTGATAATCAGAGTGTGTGGGTTTGAATCCTGTGGCGTTTTTTCTTTTTATTTAATCAGGGTTGTTTAACGGCCTCTTCATGACTATATGCCTGTGACCATGGGTCATCTACAGAGGAACAGACGGATCATATTTATATTTCCCGCTTGATAAATGCTGTGTTTTTATATGGTGTGTGGGTGTATTTCATTTTAAATATGTCCATCTCCTTCCTCATATCAGGCAGGTTTCCACAACTTTCACAGGACTGTGATTACAGCTCAGTGGTAAAGTTTATGAATGGTAATCAGAGCTTTTGAAAGCCGTGGGTTCGAGTCCCGTGGGTGGCATGTAATTTTTTTTTTTAGCAGCTTGAAAAACTGCTGTGTTCCTGCGTGCACAAAACCATTGCAGCATGTTGGTGTGTTCTTTCGTGGTTCGATCATATGAGCTGTTTTGCCATGAGTTGCCTTGCAGTTGTACGTATTTGCACTATGTATGAAGTGGCCCTAAGGAACTACTGGTCATGTAGGTTGAATTTTGGAGTTAAATTATTTGCAAAATACATTTCTGTAGGTTAGAATTGGATTTTTTTTTTTTTTTTTTTTTTTTTAAGAAATGGAATTGTTACCATGGTAATTACCAAAAACAAGAAAATCCATTCCCTCATTAGATTTTGGTGGCCATTGCAGCTACAGAACATATTTTAGACTTAAATTACTCAGAGACCCAACATTTGTGTTTACTCCAGTTTAGTATTTTCATGAAAATTTGTGGTGGGAGGGAGGGTGGGAATCGTGTTTCAACATTTGATCCAAATGAAATGGCTCCTTGTTTTATTTGTGGAACCTGCAACAAACCAACCAAATGATTCCACTGGCGACATAAACGTAACAGACTGAAAAGAATCACAATTGAATATTTCTGTTTACTCGATGCAAAAGAGTAATGAGTTTGCATTATTTTTCTATAACCGCTTATGGCAATTAAGGGTCATAGGGAGCCCATCCCAGCAGTCACTGGGTCGGAGGTGGGGTACATTCTGGATGGGACACCCGTCTATCACAGGGCAACATTTAGACAGATAAACACAGTCACACCTATGGCCAGTTTAAAGTTTTCAGTTCAGTATTTCTTGGGCAGTGGCGGTCCTAGAGTGATTTACTCCCCGGGCGAAACCCCCTGCGTGCCCCCCCCCCCGCGCACACTAATGTGGCCACCTCCTCCGCCCCACCACCCATGAAAACACTAACTTCGTCCAGAACACCCACAATCCCACAAATTAACTCACAACAGCTATTTTCCAGAACAAATTTCTGGTTTTAATGTCTACTGCAATAACAAACACAAAGAAATTGGCACAGTCTAATGTGTCATTATCCATGGACTTATCTGCAATGATCATCTCAAAAGTTTGCAGGAGGGCATCATAATTGTTTGCCACAGTGCTCACTATCCGTGATGTGAAATTCCATCGAGTAGGAGCATTTCTGGGCAACCTTGAGCAGCCTGCAGACTCAAGAAAAGACATCCTCTTTGTGGATTTGGAGAAAAATGTGGCAAATCCAGAGAGTGATGCAAAAAATATTCTGCACTCAGATAAGCATTTAGCCCCCTGAGACAGAACCAGATTCAGTCTGTGTGCATAGCAATGCACAAACATTGCACTGGGGGCTATTGCTTTAACTTTGGCCTGCAAACCATTGAGAGCTGAAGCCATGACAGCAGCCATGGCTTCTTCGTAAGGAAGACTATCAAATGGCTTCGCCAAAATCCGGTCCACAACATTCAAATTGTCTGCCATTATGTGCAGCTTGCTACCTAGCTAGCTCGCTAGCTGGGACTGGCGCGAGGCTAGAGTGAAGTGTGTCCGCCTGTGAGTGCTTTGTGACGGTGGAGGAGCTCAGCAGCACCTGCTGCTCGGTAGGGACAGAAACTGCGATAGAAGTCAGAAAGAGTGATAGAAGTCAGTCTCCAAACACAAGCAGCTACCAAAAAAACCTACCAGAAATAGAAGCTCGATTTGTCGCTAGTCGTTTTTAACAAAGAAAATGCCACTAAGAGGATTAGGAAAGTCTCCGGTTCAACTCAGAACAGAATGAAAATGCTCCCACGGATGTTTACACCAAAAGATCGCTGATTCGCTCATTTCGCTGTCAATCAAAAAGGGATTCAGCCTCAGACAGATCATCCAACCATCATGCAGAAGCTGAGCGTCCCGGCCAGCCGAGGCCAGCCCACTGCCCCATAGACCCCCAGACACGCTGAGCGTCCGATGGGCGGGACAAAGCCCAGCATTTATCCAATGACTCGTCTCGTTTCGCTGCATGCTTTGTGTCACTATTGAAGTCTGTGGAGCGTCCACACTGTTTAAAGCACTGTGAAGCTGCGGGAATGAGTGAGGAGGAAAGCCATGTCGTTACCAGTGATAAGAAGCTGATTCTGAACAAAGTTGAGCGTGTTGTAACCACGACCCCCCCCCCCCCCCCCCCCCGTTTTTTTTTTGTTTTGTTTTGTTTTTTTTTTGGACAGGGTTTTTTTTTTTTTTTTTTTTTGACCGTATTTTTTTTTTTCCTGCACGGTCGTGCCCCCGCGATGCCGCCCTGGGCGGCTGCCCGGTCGGCCCGCCTCCAGGACCGTCCCTGCTCTTGGGAGATACTTGTGTTATCACAGGTAAAAATTGCTTGGTTTTACAATGATATGGGCAAAGTGTTTGTTCTGAAAGCAACTATGGAATTATAAGGTGCTGAAACAATATGAAGGTGGAGGCTGATGTGTAGCTATCTGCTGTCTTGTCCCTGTCAAGATGCAATTATACACAACTGAATGTGTACGCTCTTTGATGCAATCACATCTATGCCAAAAATGGTTATTCTTAAAAGCTTTAAGAATAGAATTGATGAGAAACCCTGACCCTTAGTGATTTCTAATGTTTCTTGTGATGTGCATTTGCAGTTTATTAAATATGAAACATGCGCATATCTATGCTTGCACACTGTGCAGTACCTGTGAAATGTGAAGAATATGTAATTAATCTTCCATCAGCATTGGTTTGTGGCTCTTCTTGGTGCACTGCAGTTAATCACATGCAGATATCTCCCTCATTTGCTGCCTATGTCAACAACATCCTTTCATCTGTAACCATGAAAAGTGTGCCAGCAGCTTTTCTTCCACTCCGTAAGACAAACTGTCACACAGAATGCAGGCTAATAAAGGTGTCAAAACATATTGTGTTTGTTCATGTAGACACATTTACTTTGGAAGGAGAATTATATAATTCCCTCAGCCATTTCAAGTGCACCGCCACCTATTCAGCACATAATCAAAAAAACAAAACTGTGTTGCAACACAAGCCTGTGTGAACACAAGTGTTGTAACACTATTGGATGTAGATTTTTGCAGGTTTTCATGAACAGTGAAAGTAAAAAAACAAAACAAAACAAATTGCTTAAAATTAATCATGAATCATGAAGTCAAACAAAAGCGTACAATATAAATGTGTGTAAATTGTGTGAAAAATAGAGATTTTACCCCAATCAGCTATATGACTTTTGACTTCAAAACAGCTCATGCAAAAATGATGGACACTGCCACGTCTTCATGTTTATCTAGTATCTGTCAGCAACACCAAAAGTAAGTATCTAATATTTCTTGTTCTTACATTTAAAGGAAAAATAAAATCCTGCCAGGATGCACTGTAAAAACACCAAATTAGTGCTAAAAGTTTAAATACCTTAAGAAAACATCAGTCCACTGTCAAATGTCTCCAGGAATTCACAATTGTGTATTTGCTGAAATGAACAGATGTCTAAGAACTGTTTGTGCTAGCTTGCATTTTTTGAAAATACCCCAATTTTTTTAAAACAAATTCTTAAATGTCTCTGTATATATCACTTTTTTTAAGGAATCTTGACATGAATTAGTTTACTTTTATTTAAGGAGTCCTTCTACCAGGTTGTGTAAAAATTCCAACATTGAACTGATGATCATTGTGTCTGGGAATCATTTAGTTGTCATAAATTATTGCCTATTTAAAAATTAGCATGGCCATGCTTGTATCTGTGTTGTGTTACGCTGTATCACAATTTATTCTGTTTGAATTGAAATTTTGTACCCCTGTCACACATACTCCGATTGAGGCCGAATGGCATCAGAATGACACATGTGGCCACAATCAGGAAGTACTGAGGTGCGGTCTGAAGACTAACAGATGGCAGTCTTTGAGCAGTCTACATAACTGGTCCCATTCGCACAGCTGTCTCAAGTGCGTTGCACATGTTCAAAACACTCATCAAAGCACATCTGACAGTGGTCTATGTGCAGTTTTTGTATCATCTGATCTCAATCTACGTATTCTGACGACATCATAGCAGCATCTGAAACGATCCGATCAAGGTTTATTGAGCTCTGAGATCGATTGGTCACAGCAAAGCCTGCCAGCATGTTGTGCCACAGATGTCTACCTCCACTGGACCTCAGCCAGGAAGGGCAAAGAAAATGTTGATATGTACTACTATGTCTGTGGCACGCATTCATCATGTACAGTGAATGTGAACAGCACACTATCAACCCGAAAGCACCATGCACTGCTGCGCAGTGCACACCACCGCAAATCTGAAGAGGCTGTTATCTTCATAATAGACCTTACAGTACAGACATACACTCAACAAAAATATAAACGCAACACTTTTGGTTTTGCTCCCATTTTGTATGAGATGAACTCAAAGATCTAAAACTTTTTCCACATACACAATATCACCATTTCCCTCAAATATTGTTCACAAACCAGTCTAAATCTGTGATAGTGAGCACTTCTCCTTTGCTGAGATAATCCATCCCACCTCACAGGTGTGCCATATCAAGATGCTGATTAGACACCATGATTAGTGCACAGGTGTGCCTTAGACTGTCCACAATAAAAGGCCACTCTGAAAGGTGCAGTTTTGTTTTATTGGGGGGGGATACCAGTCAGTATCTGGTGTGACCACCATTTGCCTCATGCAGTGCAACACATCTCCTTCACATAGAGTTGATCAGGTTGTCAATTGTGGCCTGTGGAATGTTGGTCCACTCCTCTTCAATGGCTGTGCGAAGTTGCTGGATATTGGCAGAAACTGGTACACGCTGTCGTATACGCCGGTCCAGAGCATCCCAAACATGCTCAATGGGTGACATGTCCGGTGAGTATGCCGGCCATGCAAGAACTGGGACATTTTCAGCTTCCAAGAATTGTGTACAGATCCTTGCAACATGGGGCCGTGCATTATCCTGCTGCAACATGAGGTGATGTTCTTGGATGTATGGCACAACAATGGGCCTCAGGATCCCGTCACGGTATCTCTGTGCATTCAAAATGCCATCAATAAAATGCACCTGTGTTCTTCATCCATAACAGACGCCTGCCCATACCATAACCCCACCGCCACCATGGGCCACTCGATCCACAACATTGTCATCAGAAAACCGCCCACCCACACGACACCACATACGCTGTCTGCCATCTGCCCTGAACAGTGTGAACCAGGATTCATCCGTGAAGAGAGCATCTCTCCAACGTGCCAAACGCCAGCGAATGTGAGCATTTGCCCACTCAAGTCGGTTACGACGACGAACTCGAGTCAGGTCGAGATCCCGATGAGGACGACGAGCATGCAGATGAGCTTCCCTGAGACGGTTTCTGACAGTTTGTGCAGAAATTCTTTGGTTATGCAAACCGATTGTTTCAGCAGCTGTCCAAGTGGCTGGTCTCAGACGATCTTGGAGGTGAACATGCTGGATGTGGAGGTCCTGGGCTGGTGTGGTTACACATCGTCTGTGGTTGTGAGGCTGGTTGGATGTACTGCCAAATTCTCTGAAACGCCTTTGGAGACGGCTTATGGTAGAGAAATGAACATTCAATACACGAGCAACAGCTCTGGTTGACATTCCCGCTGTCAGCATGCCAATTGTACGCTCCCTCAAATCTTGCGACATCTGTGGCATTGTGCTGTGTGATAAAACTGCAGCTTTCAGAGTGGCCTTTTATTGTGGGCAGTCTAAGGCACACCTGTGCACTAATCATGGTGTTTAATCAGCATCTTGATATGGCACACCTGTGAGGTGGGATGGATTATCTCAGCAAAAGAGAAGTGCTCACTATCACAGATTTAGAGTGGTTTGTGAACAATATTTGAGGGAAATGGTGATTTTTTGTTGAGTGTATGTCAATTCCTTCCCATGGGCAAAGTAAATAATGTGAAATATTGTGTCCATCATATCTGTATAAAGCAGGGTAGCTGCCCCTCTCCGTGGTCTCACGTGCAGTAACGTGTCATTGCCTGCATCAGAGGCTCGTAGCTGAATGGATCTCACCGCTGTAGTATACATATTATTACTTGATCCACCTGATGTGGAACTGTTTCGCCAGGCCATGTCAACATTAATAAACATGAATCTCACCTCCAGTAATGGCCCAGGAGTGTTTCACAGCACAGGGTGGGCGTGGAGCCCGGACCACAGCCTGTGGTTAAAATCCTCTCACCTGGCTGCTGTGTGCTGGAATCAACCATGGCAAAAATAAATCCCATGTGATAATCCAACCATCTTGCCCCACATACGCATTGCTGCTCATTCAGCCGTTATGAACACACACACAGCGATCATGTCATCAGTCCAGCACTGGTTCTACGCACGCACGCTCACATGAGGTCAGTAGTGCTGGGAACGAGAGGACGAGCAGAGGTGTGATTGCATGACTGAGTGACCACACCATGGCAGCTTGGCCACATATGGCGTGGGTCCGGTCCATACATTGGATGTACTCTGGTGTTCAGTACCGACTATGTTTGCCATCCAGACGTTTGTACATTGGGCAGTCTTCAGTGCCTTGTATGGCCTCCTGACAGCAGTCTGTATCATCTAACTGTTGTCTAAATATGCTTTTGATGTGATCATGCATGTGTGGACAAGGTAGTGTGGCTGCGTTCTGACACTGCTGACCACACCTCTTTCCCTTCCGACTGCATCCAATTATGGCAATATTTGCTATGTAGGACCGGTTCCTTCACATTCTTGCTGTGTGAGCTTTAATATTATATGATTGTGTGTGTGTATGTATCAGATTAGAACTGACGTCACCATGTACCAAAGAGTTAATCAAAGGATAACCATGATTATTTTCAGTGCTTCAGAGTTCTTTTAAAAATAAGACAAGATAAAGTAGGAAACATCCCTCCAGTAAACAAAAGTGAAAAGAAACATGAACCGAAAGGCAGCACTTGAAATGCCTCATCGATCTCTGAACAAATACAGACTACAGTGCAATGGGAAAGGCTGCATGAAAACTACAGCTTGATAACAATCAAAGAAGCTTTTTACTGTTGGAATTTCAACTTTTCACACCATTGAAAATTTGAACTAGTGAGATCATCCCTCCATTAGAACAAATTAGTAGATAATGAGGTAAACGTTGCAAACTTGGTCTCCAACTGCAACCATTAAGCTACAAAAATTATTACATGACTATGTACATTTTTTTAATAAGTTCAGCAAGTCATAATGTAGGTGGCACGGTGTCTTAGTGGTTAGCACTGATGCCTCAGAACAAGAAGGTCATGGTATTGCTTCCTGTCCTTTCTGTCTAGAGTTTGCATTTGTCTGCGCGGGTTCCCTCCAGGTACTTTGGCTTCCTCCCACATTCAAAGACATGCCCATTAGGTGAATTCCACACTTTAAATTAGCCATGGGTGTGGATGTGTTTGTTTGTTTATATGTGGTCCTGTGGCAGACTGGCATCCTGTCCATGGTGTACTGGTTTACATTATGTGTTTAATCTATGTTCCATTTTGCTTTGTCACTATGTTTTCTTTGTTACTTTTTACTTTGGCCTTTCATTCAGTTCTGTTCTAGTTGTCTTCAGTCAGTTGTGTTTTCATTTATTGTTCATTAATTTATTACTTGGTTATCTAGTTCCCCTCATTTGTAACATTTGTTGTGCTTTAATGTCAGGTTTTGTTTTCTGTTATTATTTTGTCACTGCTTTTCTTATGATGTTTTACCACCTTGTTTTCTTAGTTTCTGTTTAGTTTGGTTTTAGTATTTATCTCTATTTATTCTCAGGTAGTTTTCATTAGGTTATCACTTGTTTATTTTGTTATCATTATTGCCACCAGTTATGCTTAATTATTGGGCTTTGCTTTCTGTTAATTTAGTCTTTGATTAGTCTTTGTTCTGTCATCTGTTTATCTCCTCGGTTCATAGTTCCCTGTTTCCCTCACACCCATCTCTGCACCCACCTCATGTCTTTGTCTTTCACTTTGTTTCTTTCTGCATTGTGTTCTCTTCCACTCATCCACTTGCACCTGTTCACAGATCCTTGAGTCTTACATCACGCCACTTTGTGTTGTCCTCCCTTACTCTCTAGCACTTTGTGTCATCTTTGTCTTCTATCCACACCGCTTTTCTAGATCATTCACCTGCACGTGCATCTTGTTAACTCCACCCTATTTAATTTCTTCCCAGCCCCCATACCCCTGCTTGTTTGTCATCTTTGCACACATTCCAGCTTTCGTTTTCAGTTCTGATTTTTGCCTTGCTGTGTACTGTATTTTTGCTCTGTCTTCCTCGACCATACCTCTGGTCTCATCCAGAAGTATGGTCGTGCGGAGGAATTCGCGCGTCGGGACGGAGCCGCATGGCGCAGAACAAAAAGCAACGCCATGATGAAGCCTCACAGGACATGTTGTGGCATGTCCAGCTCGTCCACAATTTCTCGGATAGTCACACGACTGAAAAGCCACCGAAAGCCGTCTGAATCTTTCGAATGGTGCAAGAGCTGGGCATGTTACAACATGTCCTGTGAGACCAACACGGAGGTGCTTTTGTCCCGCGCCATTAGCGCCTCCGTGGCGAATTCCTCCGCTCCTCTTTCCATGACAAAAACTCCTGTAACAGTGGAATGTGCCGAAAAAGTGCTATGTCCACCTCTTCTGCCATTTCTCTGGTAGTCAGACGATGTCCCGGATCAACACAGCGTTCACTTTGGAAATGATCTGGTCATTTCAGCCTGTCGATCGCCGCTCGGAGCCCTCAGCCATTGTGGCCCGTCTTTAAACCGGTTGTAACACTCCTTAAGCTGTGGGATCCCCATAGAATCATCCATGAAAGCCATCTGAATCTTCCGAATGGTTTCCACCTGGCTGTCTTTCACAGTTTCTGGAAAAATTTGATGCAGCAAAGCTCCAAATCATTCAGACATTTTCCTTGCAATGAAAATCCGACGAGGGGGGTGGATCACTGCTCACTCAAAGCCTGTTCACAGGCGAATGATGCAACCGACAGGCGTGAAAAAACTCACGCATGTGCACGAAGGTTCAAGCTTGGCTGATGCGAGCACACATGATTCAAATCCATAAGGTTGTTGCAAAAAATAAAAAGGTCAGATACTTTTCTAACGGATCTTGTATGCTGTTAACTGTGCACTCTGGGGTTAGACTGTCATGACACAGGTTAGTTTTACCCTACTGATGATGTGTTGCTTCAGTAGTAATCCTGCTCAGTACGAGAGGAACCGCAGATTCAGGCATTTGGTGTATGTGCTTGGCTGAGGAGCCAGCGGTGAGAAGCTACCATCTGTGGGATTAGGACTGAACACCTGTAAGTCAGAATCCTGTCTAGACGAAGCGATACTGAAGTGAGCAGTGAGCAGAGCGATTTGTGAATGGACTGGGGCGTGGCCGAATATGTGGCCGCCCCGTCCTTCCTCACACCTCATGTTTGTGGAGAACCTGGTGCTGAATCACTTGCAGATGACCTGATTTGGTGCTGTATAAATTAAAATGAAATAAAACAAATAAGTGTGTGTGTGTGTGTGTGTGTGTGTGTGTGTGTGTGTGTGTGTGTGTGTGTGTGTGCAGACTTGTATCCCATTGTGGCCACTCCTACATGTGTATGTGATCTGTCCATGTTGGTATGGTCCTGACGTTCATTCGTGTCTTGTATGTCTGTCTGTGTAGTTTCTTTATGTGTTAGGTTTTTCATGTGGTGTCTGTCTCCATTTTTGAGTCTTTGTGTCTCTTTTGATGTGTGTTCTTGAGTTGACTTTTTTACTGGTTATTTCATGTGGCTGTTGTAAGCACCTTGTATTTTGTAACTTTACCTATTGTTTCCTGACTGCCCTGCTTCTGGGGTTCAATTTGATTCAGTTCCTAGCTCCTCCACAGATCACATCTCAAGGATGATCAGTGGCAACAGGATGCACCTGAGCTCAATTTTGAGCTTCATGGCAAAGGCTGTGAATGCTTTAGTTTGTTTTTTTTTTTTCTTGTTTTTTTTCTTCCCCCTGTCTGCATATATAGTAATGGTAAATGCCACACTGGCAGAACCATTTGTGTATATATATATACACATATATGCAATTTCTTCTTGCAAGACAGATAGTGTGTAGTGCATGAGTGAGCGTGGTGTGCGTGTGTGCCCACCATCCGCCTTTCTCGATCAGCTTACAACATCCTACTCAAAGCCAACAGACAACTTCTATCAGGAAGGGCCGACCACCAAAACAACATGAAGATAGGCAAGAACGAAAGACAAGTGGTGACAGTAATAACCATGAGGTGATGAAAAGTGAGACACCAAGGAGACGGAACCCCAACCTTGCAACATACCAGGACAAACCACACATGAACAAGCAGTGATAGCAACAGTCTGTTGTCTAGTTAGTGAGCATCCATACCCTAATCTAGGACACCAAAGTCTTGATTAGGGATGGGTATTGATAATATTTTAACAATATCGATTCCGCTTATCGATCCGATTCCTTATCGATACCTCCTGTGAATTTTCTGTGTACTACAAGTAGGTTTTACAGGTTTTCTATGTCAACAAAATTTTATTGAGTCTTAAAGTAAATAAATATGAAATTGGTCACTGGATCCTTGATCTCTGGACATAAATAGAAATAAACAAAATCTGTAGTTTTTGTCAAAAACATTTCCTTTCAGACATTAATGGCATGAAAGTCTCTCCATACGTCTGAGTTCAACTCAGATGGCTGCTGGAGTCTGCAGGTCTGCAGCCATACAGTCTTGGGCTGCTGCACCTCAGTCTCATTTTATTGTTTGTATTCCAGATTTTGGAAAGAGGTGTCATTTCATTTAAAGGGCGATTCGCTTTGAAGTTATTCATTACGACCGGACTCTAGACTCAGTAGAGAGCGGCGTGGTGTTTGGAGCAACGGAACGGAGGATAATTCTCGTTTCTTTCTCGCAACAAGACAGGAGTCCCAGTTAGTCACTTTAATCTGCGCAAAAGTGACTCACGTTTGACACATACTTTAATGGCTTTGAGAGGGGTTAAGAAGCGGAGTTGCCACTTCTGAAGAGGAGTGAAGCAATGAACCAACAAAGCAGTGGATCGAAGCACTGAAGCAATGAAGTTGGGATGTTGTGTAAAATGTAAATACAAACAGAATACAATGATTTGCAAATCCTCTTCAACCTATATTTAATTGAATACACCACAAAGACAAGATATTTAATGTTCAAACTGATAAACTTTATTGTTTTTGTGCAAATATTTGTTCATTTGAAATGGATACCTGCAACACGTTTCAAAAAAGCTGGGACAGTGGTATGTTTACAACACTCAATAAGCAAAAAAAAAAAAAAAAAAAATCAATTTCATCCATTTTGGAAATAACCCTGCAACAGAAAATGTGGAAAAAGTGAAGCACTGTAAATACTTTCCAGATGCACTGTATTATTAGAATTATTTTTTTTTTTTTTTATTTGACTCATCCTCTTATAGCTTTTACTTAGTGTATGTATATCTCAAAAGTGTTTCTTTATTTCAACTGTATGTGATTTAGTTTTTTTTATGGTTTTATGGCACTTATTGGAACAATTAAGGCTAAGTGTGTATTTTGTATTTATTTATTTAAGAGTACTTTTTGTATTCACTTTAAAAAGTTAGTGTCTAGGTAGATTTAAATTTTTAAGTTGCTGTTGTTCCTGTATTTTTATTTCTGTGCTCTTAAATTCCTGTAAAGCACTTTGTGACTTTACTTACTTACTTACGTAAGTTGGCTGAACTTGAGAGAGGTCAGTGCAAATATTATAATGATCTAACCAAAACATAGTGTAAGAGATGTGAAATTCAGAATGTGAGCAAGACGCACAAAATGTGCTGGTTTATGTTTTGGGCTATAGAGCAATTATTTTGTTCTAAAACTCATTGCTCAATATGAATCTAAAGATTAATCATTCGTGACTATGACATGAGAAAACATCATACTGTGCCATAAAAGTGGTCTCCACTTGTCTTCTCAACATTAAATTTTATGTAGTCCAGATCATTTTTCAAATAAGAGCAATTTTTTGTGCATCATTTAAGGTATTATTTTGTTTGTTTGCTTTGTTTGTGGTGGTACGGTGGCTTGGTGGTTAGCACTGTTGCCTCACAGCAAGAAGGTAATCAATCAATCAATCAATTTTTTTATATAGCGCCAAATCACAACAAACAGTTGCCCCAAGGCGCTTTATATTGTAAGGCAAGGCCATACAATAATTATGTAAAACCCCAACGGTCAAAACGACCCCCTGTGAGCAAGCACTTGGCTACAGTGGGAAGGAAAAACTCCCTTTTAACAGGAAGAAACCTCCAGCAGAACCAGGCTCAGGGAGGGGCAGTCTTCTGCTGGGACTGGTTGGGGCTGAGGGAGAGAACCAGGAAAAAGACATGCTGTGGAGGGGAGCAGAGATCGATCACTAATGATTAAATGCAGAGTGGTGCATACAGAGCAAAAAGAGAAAGAAACAGTGCATCATGGGAACCCCCCAGCAGTCTACGTCTATAGCAGCATAACTAAGGGATGGTTCAGGGTCACCTGATCCAGCCCTACCTATAAGCTTTAGCAAAAAGGAAAGTTTTAAGCCTAATCTTAAAAGTAGAGAGGGTGTCTGTCTCCCTGATCTGAATTGGGAGCTGGTTCCACAGGAGAGGAGCCTGAAAGCTGAAGGCTCTGCCTCCCATTCTACTCTTACAAACCCTAGGAACTACAAGTAAGCCTGCAGTCTGAGAGCGAAGCGCTCTATTGGGGTGATATGGTACTACGAGGTCCCTAAGATAAGATGGGACTTGATTATTCAAAACCTTATAAGTAAGAAGAAGAATTTTAAATTCTATTCTAGAATTAACAGGAAGCCAATGAAGAGAGGCCAATATGGGTGAGATATGCTCTCTCCTTCTAGTCCCCGTCAGTACTCTAGCTGCAGCATTTTGAATTAACTGAAGGCTTTTTAGGGAACTTTTAGGACAACCTGATAATAATGAATTACAATAGTCCAGCCTAGAGGAAATAAATGCATGAATTAGTTTTTCAGCATCACTCTGAGACAAGACCTTTCTGATTTTAGAGATATTGCGTAAATGCAAAAAAGCAGTCCTACATATTTGTTTAATATGCGCTTTGAATGACATATCCTGATCAAAAATGACTCCAAGATTTCTCACAGTATTACTAGAGGTCAGGGTAATGCCATCCAGAGTAAGGATCTGGTTAGACACCATGTTTCTAAGATTTGTGGGGCCAAGTACAATAACTTCAGTTTTATCTGAGTTTAAATTCTGGGTAATGGGTTCAATTCTCAGCTGTGGCCTTTCTGTTTGGAGTTTGCATGTTCTCCCCATGTTTGCGTGGGTTCCTTCCAGGTGCTTTGGCTTCCTCCCACATCCAAAGGCACCCAGGTTCGGTGGATTGGAAACTTTAAATTGTCCGTAGGTGTGCGTGCGGGTGTGAATGTATTTGTTTGTCTATATGTGTCTCTGTGACAGACTGGCATACTGTTCAGGGTGTACCCTGCCTTGCGTTCTATGACAGCTGGGATAGGCTCCAGCCCCCGCGACCCTTAATTGGACTAAGTGGTTGAAGATGAGTGTGTGTGCTTTGTTTGTTTGTTTGAGTTTTGAGTTACCTCAATGTTTCAGCACATCAGATAGCTTTGCAATTACCAAGCTTCATTTGGTAATAGTCCATCAGAAGCCCATCATACCACTACACATAGTGCTGATTTAAATGCTAACAAAATGTGTTTTCATTCATTTATCTCACCAGCAGTGGTGGGCACAGCTACCCAAAAAGTTAGCTTCAATAATGTGTAACACGATTTTTGTTCCTGGCAAATAAGTGTCTTTTTCCAACTACATTTATTGCAACACAACAGAAAAAGCCCAATTTTCATGCCAAACTTTGTTTTTTTGGGCTGCACAGCAATTTTATCCCCTCAAAACACCTATTTTTGACAGTTTTCTGACTTTTTAACAATAAAACTAAAATATGGAAAATAACTGCAGCAAGGTTTATTTTCAAACATTTGAAAACAATTTTACAAAGTTAAAAATGAACAGTTTTCCTTGATTTGCAGATGTGCAACAAATCACTTTCCTTTATCAGACCCCAAATGTAGTCCTCCATCATGTTTTCATTGTAAGATCCCTGATATCTATGTTCATAGTCCATTATGTCTTGGTGGAAGCGCTCCCCATGTTCTTCTGAGTATACCCCGATGTTGTCCTTGAAGTTGTCAAGGTGTGCATCCAGAATGTGGACCTTCAGTGACATCCTACAGCCCATTTGGCCATAGTTTCTCACCAAAGTCTCAACCAGTTCCATATAATTGTCAGCCTTGTGGTTGCCCAGAAACCCATGGACAACATCAACAAAACCTTTCCATGCCTCCTGTTCCTTTGCTGTCAGTTTCTTTGGAAATTCAGGGCACTCTATGATTTTCTTGACTTGCGGTCCAATGAAAACGCCACCTTTCACTTTTGCCTCTGACAGCTTTGGGAAAAGTCTTGAAGATACTTGAATGCTGCAGACTCTTTGTCAAGCGCTGTGACAAATTGTTTCATGAGACCCAGTTTGATGTTTCATTATTCATGTCTTTATTTCCTCTAGGCTGGACTATTGTAATTCATTATTATCAGGTTGTCCTAAAAGTTCCCTGAAAAGCCTTCAGTTAATTCAAAATGCTGCAGCTAGAGTACTGACAGGGACTAGAAGGAGAGAGCATATCTCACCCATATTGGCCTCTCTTCATTGGCTTCCTGTTAATTCTAGAATAGAATTTAAACTTCTTCTTCTTATTTATAAGGTTTTGAATAATCAGGTCCCATCTTATCTTAGGGACCTCATAGTACCATATCACCCCAATAGAGCGCTTCGCTCTCAGACTGCAGGCTTACTTGTAGTTCCTAGGGTTTGTAAGAGTAGAATGGGAGGCAGAGCCTTCAGCTTTCAGGCTCCTCTCCTGTGGAACCAGCTCCCAATTCAGATCAGATATGGCCTTGCCTTACAATATAAAGCGCCTTGGGGCACCTGTTTGTTGTGATTTGGCGCTATATAAATAAAATTGATTGATTGATTGATTGATTGATGTGCAGAGGAGGGAACAAAACCTTGTGAGGATCCATCAGTGGCTCATGTTTAATGTTTTGGGTTCCAACTGAGAATTCAGTCCTTTCAGGCCATTGCTTCTGGTGCCAATGTGCTGCCCTGTCTCTACTGTCCCAAAGGCAGAGAAAACAGGGAAACTTGGTGAAACCTCCCTGGAGTCCCATCAAAAATGCCACAATTCTGAAGTCCCCAATGACCTCTCATCCATACTCATCATAGTTCAAAGCTTCCAGCAGATATTTGACACCGTAATCCTCCTTGAGATGCACTGAATGAGCCAAGTGCTTGTTCCCATTGTGCAGTAGCACAGCCTCAGGTTTCTGGATGAGCTACCAATGAAGCATCTCCACTCAGTTGGATTACATGCAATTCCAGTTGCATTGAACAGTCCTGAAATGTCACAAAAGTTGGTGACATTTTCATTGGCTTGTTACTTGCACACTTTTCATCCAACAAGTCCCACTCCTTCAGCCTTGAGATCAACAGCTCAGCATTTGACTTTGTCAAACCAAGATCTCTGAGGCCATTCAGATCTCCTTGACTTGGGAAGGATTCCTCTCACAAACTGTATCTGTAATGTCACAGTCCACTTCACTGTTCTCCCCATCCTCTGATTCAGTGCTTTCTTCTGATGGTTGTTTTCTTTCTGGAGGTGAAGGTACAGCTCAGCACTATGTGGCACTGGTGCAATGGAAGATGGAATGTCATGATAAGGAATAGCAGGTGCATTCTTCCCACTTCAGTGTTTGGAAGGTTTCACCATGCAGAAGTAGCAGTTGGTTGAGTGGTCAGTGGGTTCACGCCATATTCTTGGAAGAGCAAACTTCATTGCTCTCTTTTCCCCTCTGTTGTTTAGGTTGTTTAATTTTCTTTGATTAAAGAGTGAAATATTCATGAACAAAGGAGATTCTTCAAACCTCAGTAAATTACTCTGCTGTTCTTGAAGGTTCTTGCTCAATCTGTACAAATGAGGAAGGTTTCATAAATATAATTGCTTTGTCAACATTGTATTGTTTGAAATAATGTTTGAACCCTTTTGACATGATCACAAAAAGAAAATATGATGACCACAACTCTGACAAATGGACTTAACTTTTCCACAAATTAGTAGTGACCACTCAGTGAATGTGAAAACTGGTTAATTTGCAATTTCATTGTCCTGACCATAAAACCTAAGTTTGGAGGTCAAGACCACTCTTTTCTCTTTTGATTGGTTGTGAAGAAATGGTAAATTATGGTTTTAACCCAGGAACAAGACAAAAGTGAAAATTTGTTAATTTCAGCTAATTGAAAAGTTATCTTTTATAAAGTTAAAATGATAACCGATAACTTCCAGTATTGTCTCCGGTACACTTGCAACTACTAACAAGCTGATTTCAAGTTTTAACACCATGATCGCATCTGGGATTATCAAGGGCGGCCACAGACCTAAACGAGTCAGCACTTCTTTCTTTGAGTGCCCTGCCCCCTGCTGGTAGCTCCAGTTTACTACATGGCTTCCAGCAGCAAAGCAGTTGAGAGGAGCTGCAAAGCTCAATTCTCTACTCAATAACAGCACTCCCGTCAGGTGGAGGGCTTAGAAAATAAAGCAGTGCTGACTTATGGTTTGGTGTAAAAATAAAATTAATACTGATAGAATATCTCCATTAATGTCAATTCTGTCATTTGTACAAAGTTAAAATCTAACATATATCTTTTAATGTTAAATAATGCACTAATTCTAAAGCTTTGTAACAAACACAGACAGACACGAAAGGGATTATGGGTAAAATGTGCCTCCGCTAAACACTGATTGGTTGACTCATTCATTCTATGTAAAAACCAATGTGATGTGTGTGTTGGGTGTTTACATATATAAGTGTGCTTTTGTAAAATATGCCATTTTTTATTTGTAAAAAAAAAAGGTATTTGTACAGAGCCCATCTGGGGACATGGTGGTTAATTTTTTATTTTTTTTTTGGCCCAGAGTATTGCGTTCCCTCGCAATATTATTGTGTCCCCTTGCAGTAGTTTTTGCGTTCCCTCGCAATAACCTAATATCATATTAAAGCTCATGCCTATCAGTGCACATAGTGGAATCAGGTGGGGGAGAGTGAACGCATATGCGCTCACACATACACACACATACACAGACACAAAGCAGACAGCAACAGGATTCACAACAGATGACGGAGTAAGTTGCTACACCTTGCACAGCTGTAAGACTCTGTATGAAATATAGTTTATTTATACAACAGTGGTAGTAAGTAGCACCACCTGTTATTGTGCCTTATGAAAGTTTGTTTTGTTTTCTTTTTTTACCGTCCTCTCGTGAATCCTGTTGCTGTCTGCTGTGTGTGTGTGTGCACGCACGCATATGAGTTCAGTCTCCCCTCCACCTGATTTCACTCAATGTGTGCTCTGATAGGCATGAGCTTTAATATGACACCAGGTTATTGCGAGGGAACACAAAAACTATTGCGTGGGAACGCAATAATATTGTGAGGGAACGCAAAAGGTATTGCGAGGGAATGCAAAAGGTATTGCGAGGGAATGCAATAATATTGCGAGGGAACGCAATAATCTGGGCCAAAAAAAATTAACCACCATGTCCCCAGACGGGCTCCATACATTTGCAAAAAAAGTCAAGTTGTAATTAAATAACCATCTGATATAACCGGTATCAAAATAAATAGAACACTTCCATCTCCTGGTGTCCAGATGCTCATACTGCCATGAACACTACTGGCCAGTAGATGGCAGTAGAGACCGTGAAAACCTGCCAAATCAAAATTCCAGATAATCCGTGTCTGCTACATTTAAGATGCGTACAAACACAATAACAACATCTATAAACCCAGAGAATATATTCATGAGAGTAGGCACACTATACAAAGAGTTTAATGCTGTTAGCAGATTAGCGGAACTGTGCTCACCACTGCTCACCAGTGACATTCATATCTCAGGGTGTTCATCCTCTGCAGTTGAAAGATGCCTGGAAGATTTTATAGAGTCATGAGGTTAATGGATAAGGTTGTTTGCTGATGGCAACATACCTACCTACAAAGAATGAAGAGGTCTATAATTTTTATCGTAGGTACTCTTCAACTGTGAGAGACAGAATCTAAAAAAAAATTCAGAAAAGCACATTGTATGTTATTTAAATAATTAATTAGCATTTTCTTGCATGAGATTAATATTCAATACAATAGAAAAACAGACCTTAATATTTGGTACAGAAACCTTTGTTTGCAATTACAGAGGTTAGACGTTTCCTGTAGTTCTTGACCAAGTTTGCACACTGCAGCAGGGATTTTGCTCCACTCCTCCATACAGATCTTCTCCAGATCTTTCACGTTTTGAGTTTCAGCTCTCTCCAAAGATGTCCTATTGAGTTCAGGTCTGGAGACTGGCTAGGCCACTCCAGGACTTTAAGTGTGATAGACCAAAATGAGCATGTGAGAGGCAAATAAAGAAAAATGCTTAAAATGGTGGGGGGTTAAAAGGGCCATAGTTTGGTGGGGGGGGGGGGACCCCTAGAAGCGGAAAGTTTTTTTTTTGCCACGCTAATGCGCCCCAGAAGCATTTATTGAAAATAAAATTCGAAGGACCTAAATGACATGAGATGCTGAAGAGCTTTGCTTGTTCATGTCAGTGACATATACATATTAATATTAATAATGATAATAATAGTAGTGTGTATATGCTGACAAGAATCTAAACAATGTATAAATACATTAAGACAGTAAATTAACATAAAAAAAAATTACATAATTAATAGGAAATAAAAGGATTAAGTTCTTCTAAAAACTGTTGAGGTCCAAGGTTCTAAAAACATTCTGGACCACCCTTTACCACCCTTGAAAAATGTCACCTACCTATTTTGTAAACACTACCCAATCTGGATCAGGAGTTGGCAGTTTAGGTTCTAAAATGTCATTGTCAAAAAAAATTCAGAACTCAGTATGTTGCCTTTGTAGCTTTGTGGACTGTCACACTTTGTGCCCATCTTTAAGAACTGTTTTGTCATTCTTAGGTCCAAAAGAAAACAATGGTATCAGTCACAAGACACTGAATCCAGACAGAGAGGTCTTCATACACTCAGCAACCCAGGACACAGAAAGCGAAGTCCACTCAGTCACCACAGTCTTGCCGATGAACATACCCAACCACCAGCATATCCTTGATGGCCTGCGAGTTCATAAGCACCTACTTACAAGGGACTTCCAAGGAGACCAGCACTTTTTTAGGAGTGATGGCTCTGTGGCCGCATTTCCAACAAAACCTGGTTCTGTGTCTTCGTCAGACGCAAGGGAACCTGTCACACAACTGGTGCCCCATGAGGACGCTCCGGCCTTCTCGGACATTGCTACAACTGCCACGGCACCTGCCACCTCCCCGCTGACCACATTTGCTCCCACAACCCCAAAGCCACCCATAGTTCTCTCTCAAAAGAAGTCATCCAAAGACAAGAACAAATGGGAAGAGAGAGTTCTGCCAACGACAGACGCTCTCACGACCATGGTACCACATAATACTGGTTCTACCACTGACCGCGATCCCTCCCTTGTATCTGCCTCATTTAAGAGTGAAACAAAAGAAACAACACGAAAAAACAAAAGCAGTCATGGCTATCCACTGTCAGACCTCACATCAGCAACCAAACAAGAATTCACTAAAGGCACAACTATGACGTCGACGACCATCCTCACTATGACCACCATGCAAACATCAGGTATGTTCATTTAAAAGTATAAATCATCCATACAACTCTACAAAATCACAGCGTAACAAAATCTAAAAAAAAAGTGTTTTTTAAAGGAATAACAACAGCTGTGGTTGCCAAAATAATTCTGTAAAAAAAATACAGTAAATTATGTAAATACCTTTTCAAAAATATGAAAAATTTAACAATAACAATAGTAATTTGCAAAAAAAAAAAAAAAAAAAAAACAGACCTGATTTTTTTTCAATACTCATGTACAACTTTGTACAAATACAGCAAAATGTGTTAATATGTTATATTATGTATACAATACATGATATTTTCAGAGTAGTTTCTGTCATGTGACACCGCAGTGGCCCAAACAGTATGCATTGTATGCATGCTTGTCTCACAAGTGAGATATCCCTGGTCCAAGGCTATTCAAGGCCCATTCTCCTTATACACTTGAAGCTGTGCTTGGAAAAATCAAATCACCATATGTATTCCATGTGAGACATACTGTGGTGATTCTCAGTAAAATGGCAGCAGCACAACAAAATATCATTGAATGGGTCTCAGTATAACTAGAGCGCTGCACTCATAGAGCGCAAACCTCAACACTAGTTGCCAATTCCACAAATTTTTAACTTGGAAAAGCTTTTCAAGGTCAAAGTCCTGTTAGAAGTGGCTTTTCATAAGCTAAAATATAATACAAAATATAGATCAAAAGGGCTTTTCAATGTTAAAATCAAATATCCGCTAAATCTACAATATGCATGCGGATCAAAAGTAGTCTAGTCATTGAGAGTGCCAGTTTGCACCTCTTCGTCACAAATGGCAGTGATTGAGGCACTTTTGATTGACATATAATCTAAAATGTACACCAAATGGGCTTTTCAATATTAAATTAAAATGTCCACAAAATCACCAATCCGGATCAGATCCAGATCAAACTTTGTCAGGTGATTGTGAGTGCCAGTCTGCACATCGCTTTCAAATGTGAGAGTGACTGGGGCACGCTTGATTAAGATATAATGTAAAATATGCATTAAATGGGGTTTTCAATGTTAAATTTAAATCACCACAAACTCTGTAATCTGGATCAGTTCTGGATCAACTTTTTCATTTGATAAAGGATACTGTTCAGGGCTGGATCCAGAGTGAAAATCTGACAGATGCATTTTTGCCCAATGATAAAATAAAAATCGTACGCGTTTTATTATTAAATAATCTTCATTCTTTTATTCGTGTGCAACATACACTGTCACACTGTCACACTTCTTTTAATATATTTATTATACTTCATGGACCATAGTGAACACTTCTTATTTGTACACTCAACAAAAATATAAACGCAACACTTTTGGTTTTGCTCCCATTTTGTATGAGATAAACTCAAAGATCTAAAACTTTTTCCACATACACAATATCACCATTTCCCTCAAATATTGTTCACAAACCAGTCTAAATCTGTGATAGTGAGCACTTCTCCTTTGCTGAGATAATCCATCCCACCTCACAGGTGTGCCATATCAAGATGCTGATTAGACACCATGATTAGTACACAGGTGTGCCTTAGACTGTCCACAATAAAAGGCCACTCTGAAAGGTGCAGTTTTGTTTTATTGGGGGGGGATACCAGTCAGTATCTGGTGTGACCACCATTTGCCTCATGCAGTGCAACACATCTCCTTCACATAGAGTTGATCAGGTTGTCAATTGTGGCCTGTGGAATGTTGGAAAGTTGCTGGATATTGGCAGGAACTGGTACACGCTGTCATATACGGCGGTCCAGAGCATCACAAATATGCTCAATGGGTGACATGTCCAGTGAGTATGCCGGCCATGCAAGAACTGGGACATTTTCAGCTTCCAAGAATTGTGTACAGATCCTTGCAACATGGGGCCGTGCATTATCCTGCTGCAACATGAGGTGATGTTCTTGGATGTATGGCACAACAATGGGCCTCAGGATCTCGTCACGATATCTCTATGCATTCAAAATGCCATCAATAAAATGCACCTGTGTTCTTCGTCCATAACAGACGCCTGCCCATACCATAACCCCACCGCCACCATGGGCCACTCGATCCACAACACTGATATCAGAAAACCGCTCACCCACACGACGCCACACGCTGTCTGCCATCTGCCCTGGACAGTGTGAACCGGGATTCATCTGTGAAGAGAACACCTCTCCAACGTGCCAAACGCCAGCGAATGTGAGCATTTGCCCACTCAAGTCGGTTACGATGACGAGCTGGAGTCAGGTCGAGACCCCGATGAGGTCGACGAGCATGCAGATGAGCTTCCCTGAGACGGTTTCTGACAGTTTGTGCAGAAATTCTTTGGTTATGCAAACCGATTGTTTCAGCAGCTGTCCGAGTGGCTGGTCTCAGACAATCTTGGAAGTGAACATGCTGGATGTGGAGGTCCTGGGCTGGTGTGGTTACACGTGGTCTGCGGTTGTGAGGCTGGTTGGATGTACTGCCAAATTCTCTGAAACGCCTTTGGAGATGGCTTATGGTACAGAAATGAACATTTAATACACGAGCAACAGCTCTGGTTGACATTCCTGCTGTCAGCATGCCAATTGCACCCTCCCTCAAATCTTGCGACATCTGTGGCATTGTGCTGTGTGATAAAACTGCACCTTTCAGAGTGGCCTTTTATTGTGGGCAGTCTAAGGCACACCTGTGCATTAATCATGGTGTCTAATCAGCATCTTGATATGGCACACCTGTGAGGTGGGATGGATAATCTCAGCAAAGGAGAAGTGCTCAGTATCACAGATTTAGACTGGTTTGTGAACAATATTTGAGGGTAATGGTGATATTGAGTATGTGGAAAAAGTTTTAGATCTTTGAGTTCATCTCATACAAAATGGGAGCAAAACCAAAAGTGTTGCGTTTATATTTTTGTTGAGTGTATAAATATGATGTCCTAAAAAACAACACTATAACAAAAACTGACTGTAAACAGGATCAAATGTATTGCCAAAATCTTTCAATTATACCTGAATCTATATATGATTTTTTTTCAATTGATAAAATCAATAAAAATATGACTGCATATATTCTTAATAATACATTGAGATACAGACAGTTACATTGTACACATATCACCATTGTGATATGTGTACAATTGTGATGTATTTGTTTTCGTATATTTAGATTTTTTTGTGATTTGGCACTTTATAAGCCGATTAAATTGAAACTGAATTGAAATTGAAAATTTTATTGAGTCTTAAAGTAAATAAATATGAAATTGGTCACTGGATCCTTAACCTTTGGACATAATAAACTCTACATGGTGGATCCTTGATCTCTGGACATAAATAGAAATAAACAAAATCTGTAGTTTTTGTCAAGAGCATTTCCTTTCAGACATTATTGGCATGAATGACTTTCCATATAACTGAGCTGAGCTCTTACAGCTGCTGTGCTTCACTTCAGGATGTAATTTGTAAAGAAATACAGCACGGCTCATTTTGGGAGGAAAAAACATTTTAGTCGATTGTAGTTTCTTGTCTGTATTACAACGTTTGGAAAGAGGTGTCATTTTATTTAAAGTGGCGATTCGTTTTGAAGTTATTCCGACCGGACTTTGTCTCAGCAGAGACCCACGCAGCGTTTCGAGCTGTGTGAACAGAACGGAGGACGATTCTCGTTTCTTTACAGCAACAAGACAAGAGTCCACACATAATCCACACAAAAGTGACTCACGGTATTTTAATGGCTTTGAGAGGGGTTAAGAAGCGGGCTTGCCGTTTCTGAAGAGCAGCGAATCAAAGAACCAACGAGCTAGTGGATCAAAGCATTGATTCAATGGTTCAAGGCTTCAAAGTGGAGTTGTGCTGCATTAACAGTTGATTATATTTGTACGTCCGTATGACTGAAACTCGGAAAAATCTGTATAATTTATGGACTATAGGTTGACATGAAACCCACCGAAAAGCTGTGTTCACCGCAGGGACACGTTCGGCACTATTCGGGATTATTCAAGATTTTTTTTTTTTTTTACCGATGATGAACGATGCGTAAAAATAATTGACCGATGCAACTGCATCGGTCCAAACCGGTCTGGATCCAGACCTGCTATTCTACATAATATTTTCAAATATGAAAGAAATTTGATCTTTTTTGACAGAGTTATGAATTTCTGAAATTTCATTCAATGTTAAAGATAGGGATTTTTCTAATTTTCCAAGATTTTCCTGATTTTGCCCTTTGACCTATAACCTTGAAAATTGAACCACTTCTTGCCTATCAGGATATAAATATTCAGTAAAGATTTCATAATGATATTTAAAAAATTGTGGGCTTCAGGCTTTTCAAAAGCAAACTGACCAACAGACAAACAAACAGGTGAAAACATAGGCTGAATCTCAATTTTACCCCTCGGCCCTTCCCCTTCCCCCTTCCTCTCTGTTTTGTGTGGGCACGAGAGACAGAGGGGCATCTCATTTCTCTTTTTGGAGTGAGGCGGAGGGGAAGGTGGAGGGCTTCAACCCCTCCGTTTGGAGTGAATCTGGATGCACACTCCGTTTGGAGGGGTAGGAGGAGCTTACTGCTGTCTCCGAAAAAACAAATATGGCGCCGAAAGGGCCGCACAAATGAAAGCGGCTTTCATTACAAATTCCGCTGTTTAGAAAGTTATAACTTGCCAAAAAACTTTACAGGCAGTTGGCTATGACAGCAACGTGTATGCTGCTGGATGCATGGTGCGTATATTGTCATTCTGAGGAATATCGTAACATCGCTCATGCGCTGAGGCGTTATAATGCACATACACATGAACGCTACGATAAGACACTTTTATATCTCACAATGGAGAAAATCATGATAAAGGATAAGCACGTTAATTTGTATGTTCATAAATCTTTGGATAATATCAACCCCTGCTGTTGGAGTTCAAGGTCTGTAACGCATGTGTATTTAGTAAACAAACGGAGCCCTGAGCACACTCGTCTCCTAATAAGCTTTCAGGCAGAAAATGAGGAGAAGTTTCATCAATGGGAATAAGTTGGAAAATATCTACACACACATGTATATGTGTAACACATAACCTGACGTCCTAATAGACTGCTATTATTTGTCAAGGAATTTCTAAAGGAAATAGGGCTGGATGCACAAAATGGGAGAATTTGAAAAAGAAATATAATGTTAACAGAACTAGATGCAGCCCAATGCAGTTGGATTGCACACAGACTGATATATTTCACTTATTATTACTATTACTATTACTATTATTGATTAATTATTGTTAGTACTAATAATAATTAATCAATAATAGTAATAATTAATATTGTTTGATTAATCATTAATTGATTGATTAGTCATTATTAATTAATTAGTAATTAAAATAAATAAACACTTGAAATATATCAGTCTGTGTGCAAATCAACTTTTTCATGATATTCTAATTATATGCCCAGCACCTGCATGTATGTTTTGGGCTGCATCTAGTTCTGTTAACATTATATGAGGCGTATTTCTTTTTCAAATTTTTTGCATCCAGCACTATTTCCTTTAGAAATTTCCTTGACAAATAATAGCAGTCTGTTAGGACGTCAGGTTATGTTACACATATACATGTGTGTGTATATATTTTTCAACTTATTCCCATTGATGAAACTTCTCCTCATTTTCTGTCTGAAAGCTTATTAGGAGACGAGTGTGTTCAGGGCTCCGTTTGTTTACTAAATACACACGTGTTACAGACCTTGAAATCCAACAGCAGGGATCACTATTATCCAAAGATTTATGAACATACAAATTAACGTGCTTATCCTTTATCATGATTTTCTCCATTGTGAGATATAAAAGTGTCTTATCGTAGCGTTCGTGTGTATGTGCATTATAACGCCTCAGCGCACAAGCGAAGTTACGATATTCTTCACGCAACATGCATCCAGCAGCATACACGTTGCTGTCATAGACAACTGCCTGTAAAGTTTTTTGGTAATTTATAACTTTCTAAACAGCGTTAATTAATTACTAATTAATTCATTCTTAATACTATTAACACTACTACTAATACTATTAATATTAATACTATTAATTATTATTATTATTATTATAAATTACAAATTAATTACATTAATTAACATGACATGATTGCGATGATTCGAAGAAATCTGCAACTTCTTCTATTTCTTTGTATTTACACAGAAAGGTGAAAAAATAAAAAGAGCAAACAGGCTACTGCAACAAGTTGCATTTCGGTTGCCATGTTAACAAACAGTGAAGACGGTAGTTTGACACTGGCAGGTTTTTTTTCTCCTAAGGTGGAGGGCGTGTCTCAATTCATAGGGCTAGAGGCATACCCCTTCACCTTACCCCTTGTTTTAAAGGGGTAGGCGTAGGGGTAGGGGTAGGGCCAAGGGGAAGGGGTACAAAAGAGAATTGAGATTGGGGGTTAAACTCCTCCAACTTCATTGGTGGAGGGTAATAAGTAATAACTGCACTTCAATCTAACAGATATAATTATTTTAAAAACAGAATGGTACATAGCAAATACATCAGTAAATGCTCTTGGATTTACTGCTTTGAAATCTACATTTCTGTGTAAATTAAACTGCTTTATACTGTTAAATTTACAGGCTGCTTTGTAAAGGTATTTACATTTTTTTTTTTCGTTTCAGAATTATTCTGGCAACCACATCTCACAATTATTATTATTTTTTTTTACCATGAAAACCATTGATTTCTTTTGTCACTGTAGCCCCCCTTCTTCCAAATTCAGCATTTTTATTCAAACAGGTCCAACAAGACAAGAGCACGAACATGAAGCATCTGGCCATCAGCATGACTGATTTTCATTGCGTGGTGCTACATACATCTCTCCACTCAGGATAATGGGGGTTGCTCATGTGTCAGAAACAATTTGATTTTGTCTGACGCATCCTGTCTGTCCTTCCCCGTGGCCACGCAGGACCGAGGGCCCAGACGAAGTATCAGAGAGGAAATGTGCACAGATAGTTAGAGGGTTATAGAGCTACAGAGACACAGGTGGACTGTCAGAAAGATCAGTTGTCTGGGGAAAAGAGAATGACTTTCCCTTTATTGTCTCCCACAGAACCGTGCAATCTGAATTTCACTGACCCTGAGGGGGACATCGAAATCCCTCAGCACGATGACTCTGAAATGGAGTGTGTCTACTTGGTTACTGTTTACCTGGGCCATGGCATTGAAGTTCAGGTAAGTGCATAATTCCATGATATAATTACCCATAATTAGCCATTTAAAAGTACAGTGTGCACTTTATGGTTGACATAAAAAAGAACCCCATTTGAAAGCAATAAAGTTAGATTTTGCATCTCTAAACATACACTAATACTGTGTGATGGCCTGAGATGTTTAATGATGGGTCAAACAGTTTTTATTGTTAAACATTTTTGGCTGAAAAGGCTGCATATATTATGTTGCTGCAGCCACATACAGAAAGGCGGCAGGATGGGGTTCACATTTGATTGAGTCCATCTTAGGTGGAATGTTTGTGCGGTGAGTCTTTTCCCAAAAGGTTATAAAAAATTAACTGACTGTGTGTGTGTGTGTGTGTGTGTGTGTGTGTGTGTGTGTGTGTGTGTGTGTGTGTGTGTGTGTGTGTGTTCCCTGGCATTTACAATTCCTGAAACGCCTCATTTACCGCTCAACTTTAAAATGTGCGAGCTTTGTCTTGCTGCCTCTGCAGGACGAAGATAAGTCCTGACAGAGTATGCGTTTGAAAGTGTTTTTTGTCCAAAACCGTCTCCTAGGTACGTTTTGTAAATTTTAAACCACCTAATATAAGTCCAATAACATCAAATTTAAAGGATTCCCTCTCAAATCCTGCAGACATGCAAAGTTAGGAAGCAGGAAAAGTGACATTTTTAAGTGATCTAACTGTCCTGATGAAGACATAGGGAGAAGGTATGTGTTTCAGCATCTCGACATGAACAGATGGAGGCAGTCTACCTCCCTCCCACTATTTCTAAGTCTGTACAGACGTTTGGCATGGCTGAAGAGCGTGAACAGCCGCAATCTGTGTTACTTACAAAGAAAGGCGACTGAAGAGCGAAAGATAGAAATTGAAGTCAAGCATGTGTCATAACTGCAGTGTTTGAAGCTCTTCTGCCTGGTTGGTATACAGATCAAGGATTTACAGGAAAGCAGGAGATCACAGCTTGTGGAGGAGTGCTGTGTTTAAAAAAAAAGTTACACAAGCAGGATGTTAAAACAGTATGTATTTGGTATTTTTATGCCTGTGTGCTCTTTCAGCCAGGGAGTTTTACACTGGACAGCGGTTTAAGTAAGTAGTCAATCTGCTTCGTGTATGCCTGATTCTGTCAGTTCTCAGACACTAAGCAGACCAGGTCCTGTTTAATACTTGTATGGGAGACCGCTTAGGAAGACCAGGGGCTGTGTGTGTTTCTCCAAACTGGAATGGAATTGCATCATGAAGTGCATCTGGTATAAAACTTGTGCCAAACCCCAATGCAGTCGTACCTGCAGATCTGCTCTGTCAGCCCTGTACAAAGGGGGGAAGCTGCAAGATGAACAATAGCAGCTTGTCCTGGAAATATGCTGAGTAGTAGATATGTATTTATGAAATTTTTCTTCGTCAGGAGCAGGGTTGTATAATCCACGATTCAGAAAGTGGACTCAAGTCAGAGGTTTTCTGGTGAAGGATTTGCACCAGTCTGTCAAGGTACGGCAGCTGACATAAGCCACCAAAGCTCCCTGAAGTGACGCAATGAATATTTAATTTTGTTTTGTTCAGTGGGTGTTTGCATTCGTCTTGTACACCAGTGTTTTTTTTTTTTCAATTAAGGGTCACAGGGGAGCTGAAGCCTATCCCAGCAGTCATTGGGTGAGAGGCAGTGTACACCCTGGACAGGCCTCCAGTCAATCACATGGCCGCATATAGACACACTGACACATTCACACCTACGACCAATACAAAGTTTCCAGTTCACCTAACCTGCATGTGTTTGGAAGTGGCAGAAAGCTAGAGCACCGAGAAGGAACTGATGAAAACATGAGGAGAAAATTCAAACTCCATGCAGAAAGGACTAGTTGCAAAACAACCTCAGGACCTTCTCACTGTGAAGCAACAGTGCTAACCACTACGTCACTGTGTCGTTGTACAACCCCAGTTCCAATGAAGTTGGGACGTTGTGTAAAATGTAAATAAAAACTGAATACAATGATTTACAAATGATTTGCAAAGATATTTAATGTTCAAACTGCTAAACTTTGTTTTTGTGCAATGTTTTGATGTTTGCTCATTTTGAAATGGATGCCTGCAACACGTTTCAAAAAAGCTGGGACGGGGCAACAAAAGACTGGGAATCTGCTATTGGATTAGCTGAACTGTGCCCACCACTGTTTATGCCCAGTCATGATACTCACCTGTTTCTGATTAGGTGTTCTTTGAGCATTCATCAACTTTTCCAGTTTTTTGTTGCCCCGTCCCAACTTTTTTGAAACGTGTTGCAGGCATCCATTTTAAAATGAGCAAATATTTGCACAAAAACAATAAATCGAATATAGGTTGAAGAGGATTTTCAAATAATTGTATTATGTTTTTATTTACATATTACACAATGTCCCAACTTCATTGGAATTGGGGTTGTAACACAGTGGTAAACATACCACTGTCCCAGCTTTTTTGAAATGTGTTGCAGGCATCCATTTCAAAATAAGGAAATATTTGCACAAAACAATAAAGTTTATCAATTTGAACATTAAATATCTTGTCTTTGTGGTGTATTCAAAATGATGTCATTAAATGCAAACGAAGCATTCTAAACCCAGCATAGTAACATAGCTGTTTCAGAGAGCCTTTTAGGAAGGTTCTGAGCCATTATAGACCCAACCAATTTTTGGGGGGCTACATATCACATCACAGAACAAGGATTAATGCCCCATTCAACCTCTCTCTATCACCTTTAATAATATATAAATAAAAATAAATTTAAAAAAATTACAATTTGACTCTTTTATGACAACGAATGCTGAGCCATTAATTATACAGAAAACAAATCAACACAAACGTGCTGATGCAAACAGTTTAATGCTAACTTTAACATTGAAAATGCCATAGACATGCTAACGCGTTAGCATCAGTCCCATTTTTAAGTTATAAAATACATCTATCAACTGTTTCAGAAGACCATAACAGGTCGGTTTAACATAAAAATATGAAATATTACTCACAGACATATGCTCTTCAGGGTTTTAGCAGGGAAAAATTAGGATAAAGTGATAAACAAACCCTTCGTTGCAGTCACTAGTAATCAGTGGTGTCTCTGGGTGAAAACACAACTTTTTCTCGTGTGTGTGTGTGTGTGTGTGTGTGTGTGTTTTTGTAACGAGTAACGGCATGGCGCATAGAAAATGTATCGGAGTAGAAGTATGCAATTAAGGTCGGAAATGTAGCGAAGTAAAAGTGAAAGTAAGCTGAATTAAAAAAACTCAAGTAAAGTACAAAGTCTCCCAAAACGTACTTAAGTACAGTAGTGAAGTATTTTTACTTTGTTACTATACAACACTGCTGTCTAGGAACGCAGAACACCAGCGTGCAACTGATTGATTTCGCAGACATTAACGGATGAACACAAAATTAAAAGTTGGATCATTGGTGTAAAAATGACTGTAAGCCGCATAAGAAATAAACCCAGCAAGAAGAAGCACAGAGGCAACTGTCCAGGAACCCATGGTTTGGTTCTAGATGGTCTGATTATGGATGTGTTTTGTGTTGTGTTGTGTTTTTTTTTTTGTGGGGGGGGGGGGGGGGGGGGGGGGGGGGGGGGGGGGGGATCCACATTGTGGTGTCTTTTTTTTTTTTTTTTTGGTCACAGAGAGCTGGGTGCACACACAGCACTGTTGCATTTAATGACTCTGGAACACAGCTAAACTGCAGCCTGGGGCACGGATGCACGCCACACCGGCCGGACTGTGCAGGAGCGTCTTATTTTGGACTGCGTTTAAAAAATGTGACAACATATTGAATGGATGCTGTGAATTGAAAAACCCACACTTTAAAGGGACAAATATGGGAGGGCTGGAGGTTTCGACCAAACTCGTGCCTAAACGTGCACCAGCGTTGCCTTACATGGCGCTACATGGATCATATGCAGCTTGACATGGATCATATGCGGCAACATGAGCCATTTGAGGCTTGACGGGGCTCAAATGATAGTTCAGCCATGGCTCATTAGAGGATACCTGGCACATACAAGGTACTTAGAGGCATATAGAGGCTTCTTCATAGCGGATATGTGATAGATTTATACGTGGATCATTATTCAAATAATCACTGACAAATCCATACGTGCCTCATTATTCATGACTTTGTTAGTTGGTGAGACCAAGGCTTAAAACTCGCATTTAATGGATTCAGGTGGACCAGCGAATTGTGTCCATTATAATTGAAATCCACAATATGTATAACACTGACAAAATCCATTATATGTACATATGTAATGGATTAGTTACAGTCAGGAGGCACCAAATGATCTATGGGGAATCCCCAGCACCAATTAGGATTATGTATTTCCTTGATTAAACCTCTGATCTTGAATAGGGGCCTGTTTCATGTAATGGCCGGGTCAAAACCTTAAATAAGCGCTGGGCATTATGTGCATTAAAAGGATTACTTTTGGTCGAGTCACTCTGTTTTCTAAGTATGCTGTTGCTACCTTAAATTATTAAGCCTAATTTATGCTTCCACAACTTTGTAACTCTGTTGCCATACAATGACGTAAATGTGTGCGTGACCCTTTTAAAGTTCTCCATCGTGTTGGTGGGTGTCTTAATGCAATTTACCGCAGGAACAGTGGCTTTTTCTGGATCAATTTGTCCCTCAACAGGCATCACTTCTTTATGCAATCAACAATCATCAACCTCCAAACCAACGTTATGGTGCGTGCAATTTCCCACCATGAATTTCAGGTCATTTGAGCATCTTTGTAGTTTTTAGACTCCGTGTTGTAAAGTTGGTCATATTTGCGGACTTTTCTGCCAAACATTACTCTACTTGATCTGTGATTAAAATGTAATTGGCGTGCGCACTGCAAAAATGTTTAAAATATGATGGGAGAAGAATGAGTGAAACCGTAAACGTGACCAATCACAGCCATTGCAGTCTCCGTCATTAAAACAGGTGTGCATCAGGCTATGAAGAAGGGTCATAGGAACACAGAGGGCTCTGATCTAAAGCCGTTGTTTTTGGTTTGCCATACCCAGGGATATCTGTGTGTAACGTAACACCATATTATAGTGCAGGCAAGAAGCAGCATTTTGTTAATCATTGGCAACCTTGAATTATGGCCTGCCTTGTTTAGGTGCCAGGTCTGAGCACAGCTTGAAAAAATAAACACCCAGGCTTTTAATCAAGGAAATGCAGTACCCACTTTCCTCAAACCATCTACTGTCAGTACTGAACTTCATTTTGTACCTTTTTGCTATGTCTGGTATGTGTAAGGGTTTCTTGTTAATGGAAATACACTGCGATGAGTTGGGACGTTTTTTTGTTTGTTTTTTTTCTGATGTGAGTGAAAATCTGTTATACAAAATCAACAGGGATATACAGTTGTTATTACATGGAAAACCCTATTAAAAACATTGGGACTTTTGCTTTTGTCCGGTGAGTGTGAGTATCCGGTTTATACAATGACAATTTAGGCAAATTTTACTGAATTTAACATGTCACCATTTTTCTCAGTAAATGTATGTGAATAGTAAAAGGTGCTATTCACATGAACTTTTCACCAGATATCGGTAACAACCCAAGAATTCCACACATACAAAGAAATCAAACAAATAAGTACAGAAATTACATTATGTGTAATAATGTGAAATTATTGAGGAAAAAAGTGAAGAAGGGTGTTAAAAAAAGCCATGGAAAGCCAAGACACCAGCTGAAATGTATCACTAATTAGAAAGCAATCCAACCCCTTGTCAGTGCAAATTAATATCAGCTGGTTCCATCCCGACTGATGTCTTAACTAATAAAGGTGTCTCATTACCAAGGTGTCACACAAGAAGCATCTCATTATTGGTAAAAGCAAAGACTTCTTCCAAGATCTTTGCAGCCTTATTGTTGCAAAACATACTGATGTCATTGGTTACAGAAGATTTCTAAACTTTTAAATGTTCCAGTGAGCACAGTTGGGGCCATAATCCGAAAGTGGAAAGAACAAAATTTCACCATAAACTGGCCATGACCAGGTGCTCCTTGCAAAAGTTCTGATAGAGGAGTGAAAAGAATTATCAGAAGAGTTATCCAAGAGCAAAGGACCACTTGTGGAAAGCAACTGAACAGTTGTTTCAGCGAAAACAATAAGTAATGCACTCAACCTGTTGTATGGCTGGGGTGGCCTGGCTGCCTTTTTGTTTCTGTCTTTTGGTTTTCCTTCCAGGTGGCTTGCATTTGGGACTGAGTGGCTGTGTTGCTGAGGTTATCAGGACCTCACCCTGATCACCTGCGGCTCGTCAGGACTCACAGCTGTGGTGCATCTATATGGATTGGAACATGGTGGCATTTAAGACTGGAGTATACAGTGTGTATTTGCCAGAGACTCGACCTTGTGACCAGACGGGTGAGATCGTCGTCTCGGGAGCCATCTCATCATCAGTGGATGCAGAGAACATCCAGGGTTTGATGCACGGTCTGTGAAAGAGGAGGGGGTGAGGTCTCACGCTCGTCAGCACACTTCCTGAGGTACGTTAGATTTTGTGACTAACGTTTATACAGTCAGTAAATGTGGTGTCCCTCACACCTTATTATATTGAGCTGTACGTTAGTCATGTATCGGCTTCCACTGCAGTGGAGTTTTGTGAACTGGATGTTCCATGCCTGCAGGTTGGGAAGCTGATTAGTAATTAAGCCAGGAAGTGTTTGCTGTTTATGTACACCTTTGAGTGGTCTCTCTGTGTGTAGAGTGTGGACTCACATAATGGTTCCTTCTTTCACAGACTCGGTTTGTTGCGGCCACCTGGGGGGTGTCGGCGGGGTCCTTGGGTCCGAACGGCTTCTGGCTCCGGACCGTTAGCGCTGCTGGGAGTGCACCATATCACCACCACGCCAGACCGCACACTCTTTTGTTGTTTTGTATCACATCACTGTTATGTATTAAATTCAGTTAGCCTTTGTACCGTGCTCTGCTTATTTTATACTGGGTCCTTCAAACGCTGGTCGGTTCTCCGAGCTGCGTCCGACACATAACACAACCACCATGGCCTGTACGTATGCTCACGATAAGACTCCATTGCTGTATGTATGAGCATGTTGATGGTCATTTAAAGTTTGCTGCATAACACTGAGACAAGCCTGTGAAATACTGAGAGAATATAGTTTGGTCAGATGAGACCAAAACTGAACTCTTGGGATGCCATAATACACAACAAAATGGCACTGCACATCACCCCCCAAAACACCATACCAACACGAACGTTTGGTGGGAACATCATGGCATGGGGCTGTTTTTCAGCATACAGCACTGGCCAACTTCATATCATTGCAGGAATGATGAATTGAAAAAATGTACCGAGACATGCTTGACAAACATCGCTGCCATCTACCCAGCCCAGTCTCACAATTTTTTTCATGCTCCCACCATGAAATGAATCACATTTTTGTGACGTGATTTTTAAAATGTTACTATTTCTAACCCTACCCCTCCCCCTAACTAATTCTCTCCCTTTCCCTAACCATAACCCTAGACCCCCCCCATCACCCCACAGTTTGTGCTCCCATCACGAAATGAACTTGTGCTCTTGTCATGTCAAATGTGGCGCTGTTTGTGATGGTGTCCAGAACCAATAGATTAGTCTACTTTTCGTGATACCGTCACGAAATGCCGTGGGATAGGGTTGCATTTACCAGAATGATGAAGATGAAATGAAGGTGGATATTTCAGCAAGACAATGACCCTAAACACACAGTCAAGTAAAGTTCATCTGGTTCCAAAGAGTGAAAATAAAGCTCCTGGAATGGTCCAGCCAATCGCCTGACTTGAATTCAATAGAAAACTATGGAAAGAGCTAAAGATCAGAGTTCATAGAAGAGGTCCACGGAACATTCAAGATTTGAAGACTGTCTGTGTGGAAGAATGGGTCAAAATCAAACCTGAGCAATGCATGCGACTAATTTCTCCATACAGGAGGCGTTTTGAAGTTGTCATTACCAACAAAGGCTTTGTACGAAGTATTAAATAGATTTCAGTAAGTGTGTTCAGTATTTTTATGGACAGAATTTCTAGGCGCAGCCAGAGTGTAGAGGGGGTCTGGTTTGGGAACCACAGAATCTCGTCTCTGCTGTTTGCAGACGATGTGGTTCTGTTGGCTTCGTCAAATCAGGCCTTCAGCGTGCACTGGGGCGGTTTGCAGCCGGTTGTGAAGCGTCCGGGATGAAAATCAGCACCTCCAAATCCGAGGCCATGGTTCTCGACCGGAAAAAGGTGCTTTGCCCTCTTCAGGTCGGTGGAGTATCCTTGCCTCAAGTGGAGGAGTTTAAGTTAACCCTAATCCTTGTTCACGAGTGAGGGACAGATGGAGCGTGAGATCGATAGACGGATCGGTGCAGCATCTGCAGTGATGCGGTCACTGTATCGGACCGTCGTGGTGAAGAGAAAGCTGAGTAGGGGGGCAAAGCTCTCGATTTACCGATCGATCTACGTTCCGATCCTCACCTATGGTCATGAGATTTGGGTCATGACCGAAAGAACGAGATCGCGAGTACAAGCGGCCAAGATGAGTTTCCTCCGCAGGGTGGCTGGGCGCTCCCTTAGAGATAGGGTGAGGAGCTCGGTCACTCGGGAGGAGCTCTGAGTCGAGCCGCTGCTCCTCCACGTCAAAAAGAGTCAGTTGAGGTGGCTCGGGCATCTTTTCCGGATGCCCCCTGGACGCCTCGCTGGAGAGGTGTTCCGGGCACATCCCATTGGGAGGAGGCCCCGGGGAAGACCCAGGACACGCTGGAGGGACTACATCTCTCGGCTGGCTTGGGAACGCCTTGGGGTTCCCCCGGAGGAGCTGGGGGAGGTGTGTCTGGATCGGGAGGTCTGGGCGGCTTTGCTTGAGCTGCTGCCCCCGCGACCTGACTCTGGATAAAGCGGAGGAGAATGGATGGATGGATGGATGTTCAGTATTTTTTCTCTGTGTCCTTCCATTTTATTTCACTTAACTTTATTTCTGTCTTCATTTGTTTTGATTTCTTTGCATGTTTGGATTACTTGGGTCATTACCAACATCTGGCGAAAACGTCATGTCGGTGGGACCTTTAGAAATATATTTACATAGAAAACTGTGTTAAATACTTAACTTACCAGCAGTATAAGGTTCTAAATGGCCTTGCGCCTACCTATTTTGCTGAATTTGTTAAACCTTATGTACCTTCTCATGTCCTGCTATCAAGTTTGCTATGTTTTCCCAGGGTTAAAAAGATATCAACAGGTTTTAGAGAATTTGCTTACTCTGCTCCAACACTGTGGAACAGCTGGCCCGTTGATATTAGCAAGCCTAATTCAGTTTGGGAACCTTAAAACATTTATTTTTGTTGGCATATATTAGTTTTATTGTTATTGTTATATTAACTGTTTTTATCCTGTACTTTTATTGTAAGCATGTCTCTGATTATGTTAAATGTCTCTGCTTAAAATGCTATATAAATAAATGTATTCATGTTATTATTATTGTAATACCTACAAACCTGCTGATATAAACTGTATCTTTGTAAAATGTCAGGTCATGTCTGGGAGCGTGTGCTGACACTGTTTGCCACCACATCCACTGCACTACAGAACAAGTGCAGTGGATGTGGACACAAGTTTCTATTTGATAGAAATTAATAGTTTTCTTGAAAATGACCAGACATTCCTGTTTTGAGCTTTGAATCCACTCATATGCCCCATCCCTTGAATTCATTAGCAGTTCAAAAATATTGTGCCATAACGCAGAGCATAAATTGAACGTAAATCGAATGTAAATATGGAATACCCATTCCAAAGGGGGAGGGGATTACATGGTCAATGACTAAATAATTGGGATCTTCATTACACTGTGGGATTGACTAGTGGAAACAAAATGTACAGAGTGCCACACATTCATTTAAAAAAGCCATGGATGACTGTAATGCTGCTGTCAGACTGGCCAATGTACGTGTACTGATTGTTATTGGCATTACAAACTAGCAGCTGTCATGTCATGTCTGGTGGGTTTCAAGCCAAATAAATAAATAAATAAAAAGTGTTATATGACATTCACGTTTAAAAAGATTGAATCACTTTAAGTTAATTGGTACAAATGAACAGACAGTTGACAAAACCAATGTGAATGTGTCAGCTTGTCATTTTTATGCACATGTGGCCCCTTCTCCCAGGATTTCACACCGGACAGCTGGAAATAGAAATATGCAAATATATTGTTAGAATATGTTAGTTTGAGGACATTTATTTATTTATTTATTTATTTATTTATTTTTGAATGAGCAGTTCTGTTTCCACTGTCAACACCATATTGGCATCATAGTCATTTGAGCAGTTAGCCAGTGTTTTGAATGTTTTAACACTTTCATTTAGCTTTTAAAGTTTTCAAAAAAAAAAAAAAATCCCTATTTATTGTTGTTGTACTCAAGCAGCTCTTGTTGATCTTTACTCAACCCCACACTCGCAAAAGTAAACATTCATTCAAAATTTGAATAACAATTACTATTATTACATTGTCAGTTATTAATACACTATAATGTGAGCCATCAAGAGATTAATTTCTATCTCAGAGAGTTTTACAACATGTTCACTTTTGGTAAACTTTTTTTTTTTTTTTTTTTTTTTTTTTTTTACTTTTGACCTTATCCAATGTTCCAAGTTGACCTAAATTTGAGCTGCTGAGACTGGTCTTCTCTACATATGAATATTTACAGGGTGATGTTAAGTCTAATTAAATTCATACACACTTGCTTTACTTTAGGTCTTGGTCTTGTCTCCTCCAAAGACTCAGTCTTGACTCTCTTTCAACCACTCCAAAATCCCATAATCTTGGTCTTGACTCACAGTCATTGCTTTGAGCACTTGGTTTTGACTCAGACTTGATACTTTCAGGTCTTGGTCTTGACTCAGACTCATTAAAGATGGTCATGTCTCCATCACTATCTCCATTATCAACAAGTATTATCATTATCATTTCCAGTCATTTAATGAAGTGACTTGCTCTTTAATTAATTTATTTCTTTATATTACAAAACTATGGTTTAGCATTTTAAGTCTTTGAAAAAATGAATTATTTTCTGAAGCATTTAGTTTATTGAGCACTTCAAGTCACTTGAAACATTGAATCTTTTTTTTTTTTTTTTTTTTTTTTTTTTTGGTACAATGATGTAATTTCATGTTGTGGCCGTTTGGAAACAATGACTTATTTTCTCAGTTAATGGTTTCATTTCCTGTTTTCCTGTTCCTTCTGCTCTGTAAAACTTTGTAAAAACCTTGTAACTGTTAGAATGACCTAAGCAGTGGGTCACCCCTCTGAGTCTGGTCTGCTTGAGGTTTCTTCCTCAATATCATCAGGGGGAGTTTTCCCTTACCACTGTCAGATGTTAGTTGTGTGAAACTCCTTGAGGCAGCTTTGTTGTGATTTGGTGCTGTATAAATACAATAAATTGAATTGAATTTCTTGTTTCAAGCATTGTAAAATATTTTCAAAAGCATTTGTGTCATCTGACCAAAAGCACTAAAAATCCTTGCATCTCCCACTACAATGTGTGCTTTATTTCAACTCAGCTAACTGTTTATGCACACTCAACAGCTACTTTATTAGGTACGCCTGTGCAAATTCTTATATCTAATATATCCTAAAGTTAAAACAAACTAAGAAGTGACTTTGAGTGTGGCATATTTGTTGGAACCCGACTCTTATTTCAGAAATTGCTGATCTACTGGGATTTCCACACAATTATCCATCGGGTTGCTGATAACAGTCCAAAAGAGAAGAAACATCCAGTGAGCCTGGGTTCTATGGGTGAGAATTCCTTGTTGACAGCAGATAACAGAGAAGAATGGCCAGACTGGTTCAAGCTGATAGAAAGGCAGCAGAAAGTCAAATAAGCACTCTTTTCGACCAAGGTCTGCAGAAGAGCATCCCTGAATGCACAACACGCCGAGCAGTGAAGCAGATGGTCTGCAGCAGGAGAAGACCACACTGTGTGCCACTGCTGTCAGCGTAAAACAGGAAAGTGTAGCTACAGTGAACAAGGGCTCAACAAAGGTAGACAATGAAGTATTGAGAAAATGCTTAGGTCTGAGTGTTGAGTTTTGCTGTGACAGTCAGATGGTAGTGTCAGTCTACTTGGGGTAAATAATATGAAGTCATGGATACATACTGCTTTATACACTGTAAGAATTAATTTTGTCAACTGGATCTACAAAATTCGGTTGTTTAAATGGGCAAAGTAAATTCACACAAATTGTAACAATTAATTGTATGTTTCCAATTTAATCAACCAAGTTACATAAGAGTTGTTGACATAACTATTAAGAAAATATAGCATTTCCTTCTTCTGTTTTTTTATAGTGTACCAAAAATTCCAACTGGTGATGGTGTAATGGTGGTGCAGCTGTGTGATGCTGTCACATCAGTACAGACTATAAGTAGATTTTTTTTTTTTTTTGTAATTTTGCATCTGTCCATCACCATAATTGTCAACATTCTTTATTAAACTTTCTCAATTAAATATGACTTCTGGAAATGGAAGGAGCATGTATTAAAATGGCTACAATTTCTGAATAGTTAATGCAATATTTTTGTCATACTGCTTGAATTACAGCTAAACATTTGATAAGAAGCACATCTTGATTGTTCTATTTCAGCTCTATTGTGGTGGTGCAAAAGGGTGAAATTACAAATAAATAAATGATAAGAAAAAACAACAAAAAAGGAAAGAAGAAAAAAAAAAACATGTTGCTGTTCAAATACTTATGGACCAGCCTGTATACACCAAAACCTTGTTGAATCCATAACATTAAGATTTTGGGGCAGTTTAAGCAGTTCTTAAAGCAAAAGTGAATCTTACCCAGTCATAGGAATGCATTTTGTTCCAACTCCATTTTGAAGTTATTAAATAGCTCAGATCACCAGTAATGTCAGCGGATCTCTGCCTCATCTTTATCTAAAGCCTGAGTCTGTGAGTGAAGCTTAGGGCTAGTGGCCAGCGATTAGTATTCTTCTTCTGCTCGTCTTCTGCTTTCCTGTTGCTTAATGCTGATGAATTATACCTTAAGTGTAGTTTTTCTGGCCGACTGATTGTTTCCTTTTTTCTCTCTGTCCAAGGTGCGGCTGGATCCACATGCAGGATTGGATGATTTGTGTGGCGGACGCGGGATGCACTCTGCTGTACGAACAGATCCAATGAGTGGCTCAATGACCCCCCTGATGGTGGACTTGACATCTGCATGGACTCTCATCAATTGTTGTTGTGTTGTGTTCTGTATTGTCAACCTTTTTGGATTATGGCCTAATCAGAGGGTCACCCCTTTGATTCTGGTCTGCTTCAGGTTTCTTCCTCAATATCATCAGAGGGAGTTTTTCCTTACCACTGTCGCCCGCGTGCTTGCTATAGGAGTTGGTAAAGTTAGAGCTTACTTGTGTGAAGTCCCTTGAGGCAGATTTATTTAGTCACGTCCCTCGTGATGCGAAGCAAGGCGGGGGTGTTGCTCTTATTTATAAATCTAGGTTTAGCTTATTAGCTGTTGGGGGTTACAAATATAACTCGTTTGAGCATCTGATTCTCCGCTCTGCTCAGGATATTACACATTGCCAAGGTCAGAAGAATAAAAATCAGTCGTATTACTTTGTCACTGTATATAGGCCTCCTGGCCTATATTCTGTATTCTTAGATGAATTTGGTGCATTCATCTCTAACTTGTCAACTAGTGTAGATAACATTCTGATCATTGATGACTTTAACATTCATATAAATAAGACTTCAGCTCCCCTCTGCAAATCATTTACAGAAATTGTGCATGCATTATGATTTTGGCAATGCATTCGGGATTCGACACACATTAGTGACAATACCCTGGATCTGGTTCTCGCACGTGGTATTGCTGTCACGAATATTGACATCATGCCTCTTACATCAGTAGTGTCTGATCACTCACTTATTAAGTTTACAGTTTCGCTGCCGTGTTTAGTGGAACAACAACCTTATATATCATTACGGCAATGCATCAACTCCTCAACTAACACTGAACTCAAAGCTAGCTTGCCTGATGCCTTAGCTTCACATTTGACAAATGCCCAGTCAGTAGACAGACTTGTGGATAGTTTAAACTCAGTGCTCAAAACTACACTCAACATGATTGCACCACCTGTGTTAAAACCACGTTCCCCCAAATCACAGTCACCTTGGTTCAGTGATTATCTGCATGACCTCAAGCATAAAGCAAGAGGTCTGGAAAGGAAATGGCATCATTCAAAATTAGAAGTATTTCACCTTGCGTGACGTGATGCTATCTTAGACTATAAGCATGCATTATTGGCTACAAAGCGGACCTACTACTCTGATTTGATCAACAAAAACAAGCATAACTCAAAGTTCTTGTTCGACACGGTGGCAACACTTATGCATGGACAACCACCTGTAGTTCGCTCTCCTTTTACAGCACAAGATTTCCTGGATTACTTTGGGAAGAAAATAGAAGACATCAGGTTAAACATATTCCAGCATGCCTTAACCCAGCCACTGCACCCTGCTATTGAGGTGGGCGCCACTACTGAGGTATTACCTAGATTTACAGAATTTGAGAGTATCTCACTAGGCATGCTGACAAAACTCGTAATGTCAACAAAAAGCACAACCTGTTTATTTGATCCTATACCAACAAAACTGTTTAAGGACCTGTGGCCCACTCTTGTGCCGACTGTGCTGGAAATGATTAATCTTTCTTTAACTTCTGGATCTGTTCCTAAATGTTTCAAATCTGCAGTGATTAAACCATTACTTAAGGAACCTAATCTTGACCCTAGTGAATTGAAAAACTATCGGCCGATATCAAATCTATCATTTTTCTCTAAAATTCTGGAAAAAGTGGTGTCACGGCAGCTCGTAGACTATCTTACTGAGAATAATCTCTTTGAGCCACTGCAGTCTGCTTTTAGAAAATATCATTCCACAGAGACGGCTCTCCCTAAAGTGATGAATGATCTTCTGCTTACAATGGATTCGGACACCACTGCAGTTCTGTTGCTGTTAGATCTCGGTGCTGCATTTGATACAGTGGATCATCATATTCTATTTGATAGGCTGTAAAATCATTTTGGGATTACTGGGAGTGCCCTTGCATGGCTGACATCATACTTGACCAGTCGTTCTCACTGTGTTTTGTACAGTAACACTACCTCGAACCTTAGTGACATGAAATTTGGGGTTCCACAGAGGTCTGTCTTAGGCCCCCTGCTTTTCTCCCTTTATATAGCACCCCTTGGGCACATATTGCGCCATTTTGGGATTACCTTTCACTGCTATGCAGATGATACTCGGTTATACATGCCGATAACTGCTGGTAATCTCCTTCACATAAAATCCTTAGAAGATTGCCTTGCAGCAGTGAAAAGTTGGATGTCTAGAAACTTTCTACTTTTAAACTCTGATAAGACTGAAATGATGCTTCTTGGTCCAGTGAGACATCAGCATCAATTTGACCAGTTAACGCTCAGCCTCGGCTCGTGTGTCATACATCACACTAACAAAGTGAGGAGCCTTGGGGTAATTTTTGATCCTTCATTGTCCTTTGGCCTCCACATTAGAAATATTACTAAGACTGCTTTCTTCCACCTGCAAAATATAGCGAAGATTTGTCCCATCCTGTCTATGGCTGATGCTGAGACCCTGATCCATGCATTTATCTTTTCTAGATTGGACTACTGCAATGTTCTATTTTCTGGTTTACCACAGTCTAGCATTAGGGGTCTCCAATTGGTTCAGAATGCTGCAGCCAGACTTTTGACATGAAGCAGAAAGTACAACCACATTACACCCATTTTGCCATTCCTTCACTGGCTTCCTGTCCCAGTGAGATCAGATTTTAAGGTTCTGCTACTAACCTATAAAATTATTCATGGACTGGCACCTCCCTACCTAGCTGACCTAATTAAACCTTACGTACCGGCCCGGGCTTTACATTCTCAGGGTGCAGGACTACTTTGTGTCCCTAATGTTGGGTATTTTCTCCTCCAAACATTTTTAAAACCTTTAACAAGACAAACAGAGTCAAGAAACACCAGTGAGACAGAAAGTCAAATTTTACGCGCGGAGTGCAGTCAGGCTGTACACCAAGGCTACACTAAAATCTGGCCTGCTTTTCCGCTCTTTTTATTAAGAGATGCCCTCATCACATAAACAAAAAACTTGTCCTAAGGGTGGGGGTGATGACGCAAGACAAGTTTCTTCCCGTAACATAAACGCATACGTCAATAAGTGCAGCTGTAAGGAAGAACACTTTCTTTTACACAGGTCAGCACATCTCGTTCGTCTGTTGCAGTTATCAGCTGTTCTGCATCTGCCTGAAGTGTCCTGTCCTTCACACTCCACACTAAGCACCACATCACAACAGTCAAAACGTTCTCTTACTCCCAGTCGTTAGAGGCTGCGAAAACAAAGTTATATTATAATAATAAGTACATCCAGCCCTTCATTCCCAGCTCAGATTGACCCCAGAGTGCTAAAACAAAATTGAATTCTCAGGCTTGGTTAAGACAGGTGCAAAACAGCACAACACCGTTCTCATGAGAAAGAAGACAAAGCTAAAACAAGGTTGAATAACACGTACATTCTCAGGGTGAAGTGCAAAACAGCACAACACCGTTCTCATGAGAAAGAAGACAAATGTACAAATGTTTAACAGTGATAACATATATACAAAATCTTTAACATTCCCCTCCTGTTTATCGCCTGTTAAACATACAGTAGGCATCACTCAGCTTAGCACTTCTTTTTGAGATTTTCACTAAGAGGTTCATCATGGTATGTTTTCTCTATAGGCTTACACCCCAGAGGTGATGTCATCATTGTCACCATCATCGGTGTCTGGGTCATCATACTTCCATTGGTCTGGGTACAGGTCAGGAGAGCCATCGTCCTCCTCGTCGTCGTCTGTCCCCAGAAGTGGATATGATGCCGGACCCCCTCCTGGTCCTGGACTTATTGCTGTGGTTATCATTCTATTTACAAGGCCTCGGAGACATGGAATACAACAACATCCACACAATGTTAGAATTGCAGCAAATACTGCTATAGACACTAATAGTGAAGAAATCAAAGACCTCCATTTTCCCATCCCTTCCAGCCACCAATCCCAGCCTTCGGTGTTTACTCCACTGTGCTCTTTCATCTTCCTGTTCAACGTCCTCAGCCCGTCAATGGCTTGAGTGAGACTGCCGTCTGCAGCCGTGTTGTTGGGAATGAATGTGCAGCATTGTTCTCCGAACATGACACAAACACCTCCTTTCTCTGCCAACAACATATCCAGAGCAATACGATTCTGGAAGGCCATAAGGGACGTGGCTTCTAACTGTGAATGGACAGCCTTAAATCCTTCCTCAGTCCAATTTCCTAATTTCTGTACATTGTAGTGGATGTAGTTTATTCTGTCCACGTTTTTATTAATTGAACACCACCAACAGATGGAAGATTCGAATCCAGCTGCTATTTGATCAACCAGTTTATACTCGTCAGGCACTCCCCTGGGGACTCCTATTGCGTCAATATATGTTGGATTTCCCACTCCTTTCCAATCTCTTTTTACTCTATGTCTGGCTATGCCTTTCTGCCACTCTTCAGGAATAAGAGAGGCTGCATATGTCGTAACGTCTTCAGGGGTCATGGGTATGGCTTCAACTGGTAACAATAATGATATTAATGCACAATAACCTGACACATTCCGTGGCAGTCTGTCAAAGATTCTGTTATCCCCACACCACCACCATACGTCACTCCTCCCGACAGGTTTGAATGTGGGAGTACTATGGACCACATTCTTACACCAGGCGGTGTGGTTTAAGCTACCCAAAGTCTTACTTGTCCCTGTCAAGTGTACACATGTATGGTTAGCATGCCCAACTTTGCTTGAGAATAAAGGTTTAATCTTAGTCAATTTGGTCACTGGATAGATCTTGTCCCACTTAGAACAATTGTTGTTTGCCGCAATGTATGTCTGTGTCATAGCAGTCAGTAGACAGTCTTTGGGTAATGCTGCCGGTATTACCTGTAATATAGGTCTGGGTCCCATACACACAACACAGTCCTTCTTTGCTGCTAGTCCTGCTTGTTCTGCCATTAAAAGCCAATTGTTATTTTGTCCACTAATTCCTGTAGTTACTAGGAACCAGTCATCTGCCTTCATGTCTTTTGTGCCTTGTACAGACACACCCTTTGCTTGTATGGGCACCCCCTTTGCCGTACTTAATTCGGTCAATATTGGTTGCTGTACTCTATCTGTTTCACAGAGGAAGAAATGGAAATACGGATCTTTTCCTTGTTTGTATACCCAAAGGAGGAACAACCAACAGTCTCCCTCTATATCAGGTGGGAATATGGTTCCTTTTTCTGTGGTATTCACCACTATAGACAGCTTATCATCTGTTTGATACATTTTGAGAATTTGACTCTGGTACTTAGCCCACTCGGTTTGTGCCCATCTTGGTGTCCATCTACTCCATTCATCGGCTACCAACGTTTCCCATCTCCTATCTTGTTGATCGTTGGTCATATACCATGAGAAACTATTTCCGTAATTAGTCCCTCTGTCACCATCCGGCATTCCATGGGTAAGACCACTATATGGTACAGAGATGATCACAGAAGTATTTCTAGGAATGCAGGCTTGTACACCAAATCGGTACGCATTATTCCCATCACAGCTATGTACTGTGGCGTTTATTATCGGACTGGGGTCTTCGTTACTTCTTTTTGGTCTCTGCAATCTGCGGATGTGATCCTTATTATCATGTCCCGTGCTCATGGCTTTTAATAATAATCCCAATTCAAAAAAGAAAAGTAGCATAACAAGGACTGTCCGTGGGGTCCAGAAACCCTTGTTCTTTTTATTTTTTTCTTTCGCCATTTCTGCACACTACAGCACACCTATGTTCAGAACAGTGGCTTCTTAATGTCTTCTGCTAGCTTTCGTGTCTAACCTGGATCTTAACACCAAGCTCACACACTATTACTAGTCTTGTCCTACTGTTCTTACTGTTTGTCTGTGTCTGCAGAAATGACTTTCTTACAGTGAGTTAAATGAATCCATGTACTTCTTTCCCCAATTTTCAAAGCTGTGGGTGTTGTGAGTAGTACTTGATAGGGCCCTTCCCATTTAGGTGAATGCCAGTGTTTTCTCTTGATGCTTCTTATCAACACCCAGTCTCCAGGTACCACTTTAGGGTCCTCCTGTGGAGAAATGGGATCATCAGTGTTTGGAACTCTCCCTCGTTGTCCTTCTAACATTTTTCTCATGTAATCCGCCAAATTGGCTTCCTCAGGTACATCCCAAATTTGTCCATAATATGGCAATCGATATTTTCTGCCAAACAATGTTTCATACGGTGTCAACCCCATGGTACTAGTTATGTTTATATACATTTTTACCAAATCTACACAATGCGTCCATGGTCTGCCTGTTTCCTCCATTGTCTTTCTAAGTCTGTTTTTTACTGTTCCATTCATCCTTTCCACTAATCCGGCGCTTTGTGGATGATAAGCACAATGATTTTTGAGATTAACTTGTAGTGCTTCTCCTACGTATTGCACTATTGTATTAACAAAATGCGCTCCATTATCTGAGTAGACTGTTTCTGGTATTCCAAATCGTGGGATGATGTCTTTGCATAATGCTTTAGCCACTGTAAGTGAATCTGCATGTTTTGTAGGGAACAATTCTACCCATTTTGAGAAGGCATCAATTATGACTAAACAAAATTCCTTCCCTTCATGTTTACTCAGCTGTATATAATCCATATGAATCACTTGAAAGGGATATTGTGGTGTTGGAAATTTACCTCTTTGGGGTCTCAAATTGCCTTGTGAGTTGTGTTTTGCACATATCATGCATGCTCTACAATGCTGTTTTGCATATGCATCGAACCCATAAAGACAAAAAATAGATTGCAATTGCGATATCATACCCCCTGATGAGACATGCGTCACGCCATGGCTCATAATAGCTGCCCATTTAAACATATTTCTTGGCAATACGGGTTTCTTTTGTGGTCATACGTACAAGTCATTTGCATACGTAGCTCCTTTATCTATCCACATTTGTTTTTCTCTGTCAGTTGCCTGCTGTTGCATGTCAGCAAGCAGTGTATGACCTAAATGCAAATCTGGAGTAGTTTCCTGTACAACAAAAATAGAAGAAGCTGCTGCTGCCTCTTTTGCTGCTCTGTCAGCAAAATCATTTCCTTTTGAAACACTGTCAGAGCCATTGGTGTGAGCCGCACATTTGCATATAGCAATTTGTTGAGGCAACTTCACAGCTTGCAGTAGGGCAGTTAGGAGAGTGGCATGAGTCACTGGCTTTCCAGATGATGTCACCATTCCACGCTCCTCCCACAGTTTTGCAAACACATGCACTGTGCTGAAAGCGTACTGGCTGTCTGTATAAATTGATACGGCCGTACCTTGAAACAGATAGCAAGCTGCAGTTAAAGCAACTAATTCAGCTGCTTGTGCTGAAAATGACGATGGCAATGAAGCAGAATCTAATACTTCTGAATTTGTGACGACAGCATATCCAGATTGCGTTTGTCCATAAGCATTTTTAGTGGAAGAACCATCCACATACACGATTGTACTGTTTGGGATGGGTGTGTCCCGGAGGTCTGGGCGTGCTTTCGTACAGACTGTTGCTACATCAAGACAATTGTGCGGCTCACCATCCTCAGGTAAAGGTATCAATGTGGAGGGATTCAATGTTGTACATCGCTCTATCGTAAGGTGTGGCTGTGATAATAGCAAGGACATGCACGAAAGATGTCTTGCTGGGGACAAAAGGCTCATGTTTGTCTGCAACAGAAGTGCAGAGACTGCATGTGGAACTTTCAATGTCAGCTGATGGAATAGAACAACATTACTGCTACTTTGAACAGCCATAGAGGCTGCAACAACAGCCTGTACGCATGGTGGTAAAGCACTTGCTACTGCATCCAATTTAGATGAGTAGTAGGCAACTGGCCTCAATTTTGAGCCATACACTTGAACCAAAACACTAGTCATGAACTTATTCTTACAATCAACTGTTTGAATGAATGGTTTACTATAATCTGGTAGTGCCAAAACTGTGGATGACACTAATGTTTGTTTTACTTTTACAAAGGCTTCCTCAGCATCTTTGTTCCATTCCAACACGGTTGACATTGAAATATCATCTTTGTACATCAAATCAGAAAGTGGACTAGTCAACTCTGCATAGCAAGGAATCCATGCCCTGCAATAATTTGTCAATCCAAGAAATGACATCATCTGCTTTTTGGTTTGTGGTTTTGGAGCGTGCAAAATTGCTTCCTTCCTGTCAGACAGGATCGTGTGCCCTGTGGCTGATAACTCATGTCCTAAATATTTTACTTTATCCCTACACAACTGAACTTTGTTTCTACTCACTCTGTGGCCATTGTCAAATAAGAAACATAATAATGCTACTGTGTCAGTTATGCAGTTTTCTCGTGTGTCAGAGGCAATCAAAATGTCATCAACATACACTAATAGTTGGCTATCTGCCGGTGGAACGAAATTGGCTAAACATGCTGACATGACTTGAGAATAAATAGTTGGGCTCTCTGCGTAACCCTGCGGTAATCTGGTGAATGTATATCGTTGTCCTTTAAAGGTAAAAGCAAACCAGAATTGACTATCTGGATGTACTGGCACAGAGAAAAATGCATTACTTATGTCAATTACTGAGAAACTATTAGAATTTGGTCTCAGCGAATTTAACAAGGTGTGTGGATCTGGGACACATGGTGCTCTTTTAATCACAGCAGCATTTACTGCCTGCAGATCTTGAATCATTCTCCACCCCACTGAGGGCGGAGCCTTTTTTACAGGAAATATGGGTGTGTTACATGGTGAATCTGGACATGGCACTATTACTCCTGCTGTTAATAAATCCTCTATTACTGGCCTGATTCCTTCAATTGCATCAGGTTTCAATGGATACTGTCTTACACATGGTCTGTATTCTGTTTTTGGTCTTATAACTACAGGTTGTGCATTTTTTATCAGTCCTACGTCTGAAGGACCTGTTGTCCACAATCCTGATGGTACCGAAGAGAGAAGATCATCTTCTTCAGGACTCAACTGAAACACTCAGGATTGTGAAGTGGACACATCAATGTGTGTTCCAGCTGCCAGCACCAATGAGACATTAACTGGCACTTTATACAACTTGGTTGATGGACTGAACTCCGTTCGTGGTCCAACTCTGCTCCAATCAGAGGCTGACAAAGCTGTTATGACTGTCAGTCCCAATTCTTGCCATTCTGTCAAATATGGCTTACAAAGTGACATATGTAATGGCATACCTGTGAATCTCAATTTTGATACATCTTCAGTGGCGCCTGTTACTGTTATGACAGCTGTTGAGTTGCCATCATGAATCAAATCGGTCATTGTCAGCTTCACAGGTGAAACATTTTTCAATTTAGTTTCATAGTCACCATCCGGACCTGGAGGATCTTTATGCCACATTGTGACATGCAGGTCAGGTGGTGACATCTGTTGTTCAGGATTTTTCAGTAGGGCTGTCGCTTGCAAGACGACATCTTTACCCCATCCTGCAGCATCTTCTTCTGAAATGTCAAATGTATAGTAATAGTGGAATGTGGGGTCATCGCTTTCTTCTCTTACCATGTTAACGCCTCCTGTGCGTTCAACAACTAATTTCCCTTGTTCCACAATTATGGACAAGCCCAATGCAGTCAATCCGTCTCGTCCTAGGAGGTTAACTGGACATTGTGGCATGCTCAACACTGACATAGTACACGTCAGGCCAAATGGATCTGTCAACGTTATGGGTTTGGTGATAGGGACGTCTGATGTTTGTCCATTTGCAGAGCGAACCCTAAAGATTTCGTTGCTTAATTGATGGACAGGTATGTTGTCATTACATGTGGTTCTACATGCTCCTGTATCACAAAGGAATGTCACTGGTCGTCCATTTACCAACAAAGTCACTTCTGGTTTTGGTACCGGATTTCCCAGCAAGGCACACAGATCCATATCACAATCAGACTGCCTATCTGATGTGGAATCATGGATTATGGATTCTAGTCATTGTGGATACTGTGGCTGCGGAGGATTATTCTGTTGTGGAATTCTCCCTGCTGCTCCCTCAGTAGGTGGATTCGGACAATTTCTATACATATGTCCCTCTCTTCCACAGTTCCAACAAATCAGGGGACCACGTGGTGGCCCTCCCTGTCTGTGCTGCTGTTGTGGTTGCCATGGTCCTTGATGTTGTGGCTGTCCACCTTGTCTATTTTGCCAAGGCTTTTTGGGGCATTTGCACTGCTTCTGCTGTCTTAAGTTACCCTGCTGGTAATATATTTCATCATCTCCATGTGCTACATACACTCTTTTGTCACTGTTTCTTGTCTTTTTCTGCTTTAAGACTTCTTCTGCATGACAGCAGTGTGTATGTGTTTCTTCCAATGTGCCTGTAGGCAATCCAATCCAATGTTTCTGTATCCAAGCTTTTATATCCTTATTGGAATGTTGGATCAGAGCGTTTTTCAATTGTTGTTCATACACAGGTGTTCCTGGCAATATGCCACTATGGACCCTAAATACATTCTCAAATCTGCATCTAAACTCTGTCCATGGCTCTCCTTCTTTCTGAGTTGTCCTGGTAATTTCAGTATAATTTATCTTTGGTCCTAACACTCCTTTTGCACGTGTAATCATAGCTTCCACTCTTGTTTCTAAGACTAGATCATCATGTGTCAGTGGTACGCCTTGTTGATCTGCAGGATTCCAGTCTCCGCGTATCTGACTCCATTTAGGGCCACATGCTTTCATCCACACCTGTTGGACTTCAGGTCCATTAAGGTGGTAAGATGTTCTAATGTTTTCTATATCCTGCATAAAGCCCTCAATATCGACATGTGGCGATGGTATCATGTCGACTGCTGCTTTGATATCATCAGCATTCCATGTCCGATAAACGAGCATGGTTGATAGCTGTCCTGCTGTTCCTGCACGAGGATTTGGTACTTCTATCATAGGAT